>NC_057941.1:52593706-52643706 GCF_018555375.3 Anguilla rostrata
AGAGGAGAGGAGAGGATGTGCGAGGAGAGGAGAGAGAGGAGGGGGGAGAGGAGGAGAGGAGAGAGATGCGAGAGGAGAGAAGAAAGGAGAGGAGAGGAGAGGGTGGGCCAGAGGACACAGTAACAGTGACTGTTTTCCTCTGATTTGGATGAAGCTGTGGCATACTCTCTCTCTTTTTAATGCAAAGAATATGGATCTGATAATCAGGGATAGTCTATAATAATATCTATGGTAATAACACATGAAGAAGATTAAGCGGGTTTTAATATGATAGTTTCACAGATTTTGGATATATTTAATTTAGACGAAACCCCCGGGTTATAAGCGGCAGGGTTCCTCACCTCCTTCCGTAGCCACACCTCGATGTCGTGCCGCAGGAAGAACTCCATCTGCCTGAGCAGGATGCTGTCACTCTGCACGTTCATCACCTGGGAGGGGCGTGGTTACAGAAAGGGGCGGGGCTTCAGATATGTGGGACACATATTGTCGGGACGGAGGTGTAAGGACGGAGTGTAGCACAGTGGGTAAGGAACTGGACTTGTAACCAAAAGGTCGCAGGTTCGATTCCCGGGTAGGACACTGCCGTTGTACCCTTGAGCAAGGTACTTAACCTGCATTGCTTCAGTATGTATCCAGCTGTATAAATGGATACAATGTAAAATGCTACGTAAAAAAAGTTGTGTAAGTCGCTCTGGATAAGAGCGTCTGCTAAATGCCTATAATGTAATGTAATGTAATGTCCTGGTACAGAATTGTAATGTAATGTCCTGGTACAGAATTGCCAGCTGATGGCTGTCCTATGTTCCCCAGCCCCGCCCCTCTCCTGAGCCCCGCCCCCTCACCGCACCTTGCTGAGCGTGGTCTTGTCGTAGGGCAGCAGGTCATCGCTGGTCACCATGACGATGCGGCCGCCGTAGTTCTGCTGCCTGAGGGTCTCGGCGCAGACCAAGGAGGCCGACCCTGCGCTTACAGAAGGAAGCGGACACGTTCAGGAAAACAGCACTTTACTTAAACAGAGAACGCTGCGCCAGGAGGCGGGTTTCCAGAACAATCCGCGGATCTGCAGGCGGGGCGATGGGGGGGGTGAGACAGGCCCCCACGCTGGAGTCGGCCGACGACAGACCAACCCCAACCCTGGCGCTGCAGAGCCACGCGACCTGCAGGCTGTTATTTTCACTTTAACCCTCTGAGGTGAGTAAGGCGTGAGGTCACAATCAGGTGATTAGAATGTTCTTAACTGAACGTTCTAATGCTGATGTCACAATCACTTCTGTTAGCTGAAAGAAATGGAGTTCTAGAATAATGACTTGGAATTTTGAATAAATACATTCCAAAAAACCTACTCTTCAAAGGGTTAAATTCAACAACCAGGGAAGCTGAATTTTCCATGTAATCAATTCCTTTAATTGATCAGTTAAGTGCTGAGTAACAGCTAAACTCAGCAGAACCCAGTTGTTCTACAGGACCAGGTTTCGGTGGACCTCAGGCCTACACTCCCCAGGCGAAGCCTCCCCCTTTCCTGCCTCACAGGGCCCCTTCCTCACCTCCTCCGATCAGCAGCATGGTGTGGATCACCCCCGGGTCCCTCCTCCCCATTTCCTTCACCCGTTTCCTCTGTTTCAGAGACTTTGGAGAACAGGCCAGAGGGCTGCGGTCAGCTCCGCCCCCTTTCTGACATCATACAAGATTAACCCCACCCCTTCTGACATCACACAAGGCAAACCACAGCCCTTTCTGACATCAAAGGTAATCAGTCCTGCCCCCTTTCTGACATCATAGTAGGTGAGTCCTGCTTCTTTCTGACATCATTAAATGCCACCTGCTCTCTCTTTATGACATCATAGAAGGTCATCCTCTCCCTCTGACACACACATGATATATAACATAAACAGAGCTGATAGCTGTAGTTTACCTGTTTGTTTACTGACACAAAGACCTTGCTGTTTCTGACTTCTACCTTTAAAAAAAATAAATAAAAATCAGTCACCAATAGAAATGGCACAACAACATTTGGATATTTCAATAAGGGGTGGTTCACAGAGAAAGCAGTTTGCCCATGTAGAGAGCTGTGGGTTGAGTATGTTTGGTGTGTCTGTGTGTGTGTTAGAGATCTTTCAGCAGGTGATAGAGACAGTGAGGTTTTGGGTATCCTGGGGGGGGGGGGTTAGCCTGTGTGGGACCCCCCAGGTGGGTGGGGTACCTTGTGGCAGGGTAGGCAGTCCAGGCCGGGGAACTCCTCCAGATCTCCCGTCTTCACGTTAAAACACGCCCCGTGCCACGGACACCGCACCCTGTTCCCCGACAACGCCCCTGCAACAGAGACAGCGCCCCGTCTGCAGTACTGACCCACAGCGCCCCGTCTGCAGTACTGACCCACAGCACCCCGTCAGCAGTACTGACCCACAGCGCCCCGTCTGCAGTACTGACCCACAGCACCCCGTCAGCAGTACAGACACACAGCACTACAGACTGACTGCACTACTGACACACAGCACCCCATCAGCAGTACAGACACACAGCACTACAGACTGACTGCACTACTGACACACAGCACCCCATCAGCAGTACAGACCCACAGCACCCCGTCAGTACTACAGACACACAGCACTACTGACCAATCAGCACTACAGACACACAGCACCCCATCAGCAGTACAGACACACAGCACCCCATCAGCAGTACAGACACACAGCACTACTGACCAATCAGAACTACAGACCCACCAGCACTACAGACACACAGCACCCCATCAGCAGTACAGACACACAGCACTAGACACACAGCCCCCCATCAGCAGTACAGACCCAGAGTGCTGCTCTTTGACCTGTGAACTCTGACCTCTCACCTTTGCTGAGGGGAGCCCCATAGTGTGTGCACTGGTTCCCGATGGCACTGTAGTGTCCTCCACTGCGAACCAGCAGGACGTTGTGGTGTCCCACCTCCACCTCCATCATCCTGGGGATGAGCACACGGTCAGGGCTGCTTCTGATTGGCCGTTTCCAGGCAACAAATCCATTTGGGCACAATCGCCAGCCAAATGCCATATCATCTGTGGTCAGCTAAGGTGAGCTCAGGTAAAGTACAGGTAAGACCAGGTAAAGGACATGTATGAACAGATGAAAGACAGGTGAACCCAGGTAAAGGACCAGTGAGCACAGGTAAAGTACAGGTAAAAACAGGTAAAGGACAGGTAAGAACAGGTGCCACCGGGTAAGGGACAGGTGACAGCAGGTGAGACCAGATAAGAACAGGTGAGGGACAGGTGAGCACAGGTGCCACCGGGTAAGGGACAGGTGACAGCAGGTGAGTAAGAGGTGCGAGCAGGCTGCAGGTGTGCCAGTGGTTCTTACTCTCCGTCCTGGAGTTCAGACTCCAGACACACCTCCTCTGTGACCTCCTCCGACTCTGAATCTGGATCGGGGTCCGGGCTGGTTTTGGCTGGAGGGGAAACGCAAAACCAGATTGAGCAGGGTTCTGTGCCCAAACACTGACCCCCACCCCTCCAATCTGTTCCTGGGCATCACTTTAATGTGAGGGGCTTCAGCTTGACTAAGGATAGATGGATCATGGACCCAGGCTCATTTTGGGGGCAGAAAATATTCAGAACCACAAAGAAAACATCTTGATTTCCCAAAAACCTGAGGCCAGACAATTCATTTTTGCCTCCTGCAGGGGACCTGAATCTCTGCTCTTAATCTCGAGAACCACATATTCAACTGTGCCTAAAACTACACCACAAGGGACATTTAACAAATATGAAATAGGATTTTAGGAAATATTTTCACGCCAACATGCTTTTGCAATCCCAGTCACTTGCATTTTGTAAAAAAAAATTAAATATTACAATTTTTTCCCCTGGGTCTCTCTCGAGTAGCCTATATGCAAAAGAGTTCACTTTAATCATCAGTGAAATTATCTGCTCTTGTTTTGAATGCATTTGTGAATGCATGGAACGTTTAAACAGCACTGATACTTTCATTCGATATTGATAAAGTGCCGGAAAATGTACGGTTTGTGGTAGGCCTCAACTCAGCGTAATTTCTGAGGTGTAATACACTCTGACGGAAATACTAATCGAGTACCTATCAGGCCGACGGGACCCCATCGACAGCTGTACGTGCCAGACCGCTCCCAATGACATCAGCGTTTTGCTTTCTTTTTTGCGTAGGCCACGGGACAACTTTTATGGAAGCATTGCGACAATGTTGAATCAAAACTCGGAAATAGCGGATCAATTAATCAATATATTTACGGCTTCGGATCTGTGATACGAGACGTCAGAAAGGGTTGAAAATAACGTAAACTGTTCTGTCACAGAAAAAAATTATCTCCCGTTCCCATGAGTGGATTTAGCCGACACGCATGAAGGCCGCCATTCCCCTAAAACACCCCATTAGGCGACATAAGGTGACACACTGTGTTCCGCGGTCCTCTCGCGCTGTCTACAGAGATAAATATAATTCACTTCAGAAAGACACAGCGAGGCTTCTAAACAAAACGCACGTTTTGTGAGTTTGAATTAGTTTGGTGAGAAATTACACCACTAGACAGACATGATGACGTTAATATGTGTGCGGCGCTAAGTAGCCTACATGATCACAGGATAATAATATATGCTTTCATTTTACTCACTTGGAAGTCCCCCAGACATCTCACTCGTCCCGACAGACACGCGACCTTGTTAATTCGAATAGTGTTATCCGTTCAGTGACCCTTCATGGAAGAATCCGCCCTCAAGCAGGTCGCCGTCCAGAGTCTCGTGTCACTTGTCGGCTGCGACGCAGTCTTAAGCGACAGTGGACCAATTGGGATGGAACTGAGTCCCGTAACCCAGGCAACAACAGCACCCCCTCCTACCGACCTCGTGCTCTGGATGTTTTCAGGGGCGCGGGGCAGGCCGCTTGGCGGACGGGGGAAAAGTTTATTGCAGCACTGTTACAGCTGTTAGCGCTACGTTTCCGTCTGCGGACGCCGTTGTTGGAAACCGATTAAATAAAACGGGACAAAAGAAAACGAATCGAGTGACGTTTAGAAGTGTCTTTACAAATGTAACGGACGCGGGGTATTAGCACTCGCTGTTACATAAACAGAATAGAGAACGGCTGACAAAGCAACCAGGCTAACAATAGGGTGGCGAACGTGGGGACAAAGTGCGTGACTCGGCACATCTTGCGACAATCATCGCCATTCAACGCGCCGCCACCTGTAGTCACCATTCAACAACTCCGCGTATTACCCCTGTATAGTGGTCCACACACTCGATAACAACTAAACGCGCAGTTGCTCCAGCGACGCGACAAAAAAAAAAAAAAAACCGTCTCACATCCCAGAGCAGCGGAACGTGCTGTGGAATGACATCCTTGTCGGACATCGTTAGCTAGGCCTATGGACGCCTTGGGGGGAGAGCACTGCAATTTTGAAATAGGGAAATAGTTATTTTTAATTCACAGGGATCTCGCTCGTGATATGCATTTTGGATTACATAGGCTGCTTTCCGTACTGTTGGGGATTTCAACTGAAATTAGGGTTAGATTAGCCCACATATATGTGTGCTCTGCGGCAAAAGGAGACGCAGCTTTTAGAAAAAGAGGATCTAAGCTATCCTCATCCGTTTTTTTTATCGATAGAGTGCGTTTAAAACATCTATGAAAGTATACTGTTACTACTACTAATAATAACAAGAATAATAAATGTTGTTGTTATTATTACTACTTTTATTATTATTAGCCTATTGTTATTAGCCTACTCTGTTTCCACTAAAATGCGACTGAATCCCCTGAGAGGAGCCTTATTTGGTCCAATACCCTGTGAGCACGAATGCATCACATCTTTTAAAGCAGACAACATAATAATCTGTATCATCTATTTTGAAGGGGAATAAAACATTAATATCCCCCAATGAATATAACAGAAAAATAGACGGACAATCGCGAAGACCACCTGTACGCACGTGCGCTGAGCTGTCGCCGAACGCCAGGCGGTGTCGCTCTGCTCAACACAAAGTGTTCTTATTTCAGGGGCGCGAGAAAAAAACCGTGTAGTTAAATAACAGCACGCCCTTCAAGTTTACATACAAGTCGTGCGGAAGAAAAGAAGAATACTAGTTCTACGATTGTGTTGGTTAACCTGTGGGACGTGTCTTGCAACTATTCGTGTGGAATTTTCCATTCACCAAGTCGGGTTTTCTTCCCCAGTGATTTTATTCCAGGATGTTTTGCTGTCTGTTTTAAAACACACAATGAATAGTTTGCTGTCACTGCAGCAGATAGTGAATTGCTGAAATTCTAGCCGTGCCCGTCGCTGTTACAGCGACTTTCAACTAAATACATGCAAATAATAAGTGCATTGTTAATCTAAATTATTTAAATTGTTGAATAATTTAGCTAAAATAATACATGATTACTTTTTTAAATATTATTCTTTAAATTGTTGAATAATTTCGTTTCTAGACACAGACATGCTGCGTTTAGGTCTACTGTGCCAAGCGGCATTTGCTGTTGCGAAACTGAACGGGTTTTCAGGAAAGCCAGTGATTTTCTTGGTTGAACTTTGTGGAAAAGGGTGGAGCGCTCTCCTCGGTGTTTACATTGTGACGTCAGGCAGGGCACAAAGGCTGGAGAGGGAGACGCGTGACGGAGTTTTGTAACCTCGCTTCTCCGTCGTGGGGCGGAGACTGTTGACTAAAGGAAACAAAGTTCCACAGCCAATTACAACTACAACAGCGGACCTCAAATATTCGCACCACATACTCAAAGCGAATTTACATTCCTCTTTTTCCCACGGACGGAGACTGGCACATGCACAAGCCGGTGGTGGAACAGGTCGTCTTGTTTACGTTTCCATCTACGTGATTTTGCGGAAAGAAATTCGGAAGCAGAATGAAATCTGTTAAATATTGAACCAAGGTCAAAATAGAGAAGTTTATTTCGGCAAGGCAGCGAGGAATTTCATAAGCGCGCGGTACAGACCATCTGGAGTGGAACGTGACCCCAGGGGTCCTGCCCTAATGGAGCTGCATTCGGTTATTCTGACGACGGGATGCTCCGTGGGCTTTTTCAAGCTCGCGAACTCGGGAATGAAGAGGCTCCCGATGCCAGATGCCGCGCGCAGAAACGCCTGGAAATGGAGAAACATCGCCACTTCTTTCGTGCACAGTCTCATAACTGGCATCTGGGCTGTGCTCTGGTGAGTGTATGGCCGGCTCCCATGCCCGTCCATCGGTCTCGATGGTTGATATTAATTAATAATATCCATTAGACCTAATTAATAATATTTATTAGTGTGCTTCCGAATGGGGTGTGCTGTCTGTTGTTTTTCATGATTGTGTGGCGGTTGGGTGGAGGTTTTTTCCTCTCACGTGGAATTGTTTTTGGGTTTTTTCTTCATCGTTGTTTATTTGTAGTCTTTGAAACCTGCAGACTGTATAACATTACAGCGTTGTAATACATGCGTTCAGTGCTGGTGTGGAAATTAACTGCCTCTTTCCCCCGCGTAGCTTCTACTTGCATCCTCAGATGGCCGAAGACCTCATATCCACCCACTCCGTCTTCTCGCACGCGCTGGTCTCGGTGTCTATCGGTAAGTGTGCGGAGACTGAACTTGAGATTCATTTGCGAGTCGAGAGCGATAAATAAAAAGACAAATATATAGCCTTTCCATATGGGGGAAAAAAGTATTATTAGCGCGTGCAACTTGATTTACCCTAATGATGGCGGTATGGAAACCACGCGAGGGCTTTGTTATGAAACGCGTTTGTGTAACACCCCTCCCCCCCCGGTTGAATTAATGAATTAATTGGCAGTTAAAATAGTCCACTGTTCAGTCAGACCGTGCTTAATCTGGTTATACCTGTCTGTCGCGCTAAACCGTTGATCATCCTCGCCTTTCTGTCATCTGTTTCTACCCATTGTATAGCCTTTGTTGTGTGTCACTTCGTGATATGTATGAATAGGTTATAATTTTTTTTTTAAACGCGCAAAACTAATAGTGCATTGCATTGGTCAGTCAATGACTAGGTCAGTTATTTTTTTCTTTATTCGGTATAATTAAGTTAATTTATCGTCAAATAAAACTACACACAGGCAGTGATGTTGGTCAGAGGAAAGCGTTGCTTAATACTGACGTGACCGCGTACAACATGTAAACCATTGGGTAGCATCGACGGTCTTGGACTGTCTGGAAAAATATTGCTACAAATGTGTGTGTGTGTGTGTGTGTGTGTGTGTGCATGTGTGTGTGTGTGTGTGTGTCTGTGCATGTGTGTGCGTGTGTGTGTGTGTGTGTGCGTTTGTGTGTGTGTGTGTGTGTGTGTGTGTCTGTGTGTGTGTGTGTGTGTCTGTGCGTGTGTGTGTGTGTGTGTGCGTTTGTGTGTGTGTGTGTGTGTGGGGGACAGATTTCTGGCAGCGCCCTTGTGTAAACAGATGTGTAGTAACTCTTCCTGTTTCCTCTTCCTTTTGCATGCGACACGGTCCAGTAATATATTAACTTGTACTTGGCAGGACTGAGGCTGTGTAATCTTCTCCCAGATAGGTGCAGTATTCCCATAAACAGGTGTAGTCTCACAGACCGGTGTAGTCTTCTCATGGACAGGTGTAGTCTTCTAACGAACAGGTGTAGTCTCACAGACAGGTGTAGTCATCTCATGGACAGGTGTAGTCTTCTAACGAACAGGTGTAGTCACACAGACAGGTGTAGATCAGAGAGCACATGCAAGATATCTTCACTGATTCTATAGACTCGCCAGGTGACTCAATGTTCATCATACTGACAGTTCTGTCTCTGTCCCCTTAAACTCCAAACACTCCGATTGGATGCATCTGATGAATATTCACGAGGAGGCGTGGCCAGATACAGGGCAGGGTAATGGATGTTCTGCACTGTAATGCATCATTAGAACCTCCTGCAGTTAGGAAGCAGATGGGATAGCCTGTAAGAGCTGAATGTGTGCTGAGTAAAAACAATCTGTGGTATCCGCCCCCTTGCCACACCACATACACAAACCCCTCCCCTTCTGATTGGTCAAAACCGGAAAGGTCTGTTACCTGTGTTTTGGCGTGGAGCCGTGCTCATGGCTTTCCTGGCTACACGCGTGTGCGTCTGACACGCGTGTGCGTCTGACACGCGTGTGCGTCTGACACGCTTGTGCGTCTGACACGTGTCAGGTGTTTTAGACTTGGTGGCTGGCTGGTCTGCTTATACGACAGATCGGAGGTGAGGAGTTAAAAGGCCTCTGGAAAGTAACCACGGGGTTAATGGAGAATGGGCTTCCTGTCGTCCAGTTACATAATGGCCCTCATAATATCACCACGGTAACCGCCTCCCTTTGGACTGTTGTCTTTGATTGTGAAACGCTCTCCACATGCAGAAAGGGAGATGAACTTGTTCACTTGTACACTGCTCCACCCCCCTCTCTCCCCCCTCCCCAAGTACCTGGCTCCTCAGTTACTGTTTCTGCTGTTGCCAGGGTAGCTGTGGTAACCATAGCAAATCAGTAATTCCAGAGATGCTCTTGCATAAAAGCTCTGTTTAAAAAAACTTTTGTTTTTTTTTGTGTTATTTTTTTCCTCCCTAGGGTACTTCATCCATGACTTCTCTGACATGGTGCTGAACCAGAAGATCAGCCAGTCCTGGGAGCTGCTGTTTCACCATTCGGTGGTAGGTCCTTCTGCCTGACACCAACAGGGCGTGGCTAAACCAAGGTCCAGCTAAAACAGGCCACAGTTAGACCAGGGCACAGGGCATATGTGTGTTGCCTGTAGGGTGTAAAATAGTCAGTGGCTCTCCTGTAGTACTGTGCGGCCTGTAGGGTGTAAAATAGTCCGTGGCTCTCCTGTAGTACTGTGTGGCCTGTAGGGTGTAAAATAGTCAGCGGCTCTACTGTAGTACTGTGCGGCCTGTAGGGTGTAAAATAGTCACACAGAGCTCTTGTCGCTGTGTGGCGGGTTGACGAAAGTCATGTTTCGTCCGCTCGATGTGAAGGATGATGGGGTGAAGAGTCAGCTGCCTCCCAGTCTCGGTAAAGGGGCTGTGGTTTGTATCACTTCAGATCAGGCTCTCCAGTAGTACGCTGCGCTAGGCCTTAAATAGCACACGAGTCTGGCTGGAAAGGTGATGAAGTTTGTTTTCATTCCCTTCTTCCTTTAGCCCCCCCCCCCTCAAAGCCCACCACCCAACCCCCAACCCCCTTTTAGTACCCGCTCCGGACAGGGGCTGCTAACCGAACTGTGCCCCTCTAGCTGTGTAAACGGAGGCAGTGTAAATGCTGTGTGTAAATGCTGTGTGAGTCGCTCTGGAGCGTCTGCTAAGTGCCTGTTATGTACTAACGTAGCGCGTCCGCGTCGAGCAGGCGAGTGACAGACACCTGGGACAGACAGGTGAGGACGCCCCCTGTGTTCTGTCTCAGACCCAGAAACAGGTTTTCAGCCTGTAGGGCAGGAAGGCGCCCTCTTCCTGACATTTGGGTCGTTTAACGGCGGGAGGAGGGAAAGGTGGCTGGAGAGTACACGTGAGGGTGGGAGCAGACAGGTGTGCTGTTAAGGTGTTCCAGACAGGTAAAGGGCATCACACCTGCGTCTGGAGTGCGTTAACTCTTTAGATCCCAAAAAAACAGACACAAAACAGAAACCCGGATTGTTTGTGACAATGCACCAAAAAAACCAAAAAAATCCAGTTGGTGATTAATCTGGTGGGTTTGCACTGGGGTCTACAGGGTTAAAGTATTTAGGGTAAAGCAGGATCTGAGGAGCCTGTTTGAGTTCCAGCATGTGAGGGGTGTGTCCAGTCAGGAGTGAGTTGGGTCAGGTAAAACGTGCTGGAGTGGAGAGGTTGTGAGGTCAAAGTTAAGGTGTGTTGGAGTGGAGAGGTTGTGAGGTCAAAGGTCAAAGGTCAAATGTGCTGGAGTGGAGAGGTTGTGAGGTCAAAGGTAAGGTGTGCTGGAGTGGAGAGGTTGTGAGGTCAAAGGTCAAACGTGCTGGAGTGGAGAGGTTGTGAGGTCAAAGGTCAAACGTGCTGGAGTGGAGAGGTTGTGAGGTCTAAGGTAAGGTGTGCTGGAGTGGAGAGGTTTTGAGGTCAAGGTCAAACGTCTGAGTGGAGAGTTGTAGGTCAAAGGTCAACGTGCTGGAGTGGACGAGGTTTGAGGTCAAAGGTCAAACGTGGCTGGAGTGGAGGTTGTGGGTCTAAGGTAGGTGTGCTGGAGTGGGAGGTTGTGAGGTCAGGTTGTCGTCGAGCGCCCGTGGGTGTGGCTCCTTTAGTTTACACCCGGGTCTCGGGATCGAGCTGTGCTTGCTCTGGCCAGCGCTTTCGGACCTGTCTTCGGCTGTGGTGTCTTGCTCGGGGAATGCTACGAGTTAGCGGAGAGCAGCGCTGGTTATCGAGTTGTCCAGCTCCCGTGGTGCGTGCCTCTGCTGTTCCTGCACAGTCCCAGGGCTCCGTCTGTGGTCTCCTCCTGCAGAACAGCTTTACGGTCTGACTCGCTTATTGAGTTCCTGGCGAATTGCTTCGGGACGTTTGGTGACCTCGGCAATGATTTTCAGCGCGGGGTGAGCTTGTGTGCGGGTGAGCTGGTGTGCGGGTTAGGGTTAGGGTGAGCTTGTGTGCGGGTGAGCTGGTGTGCGGGTGAGCTTGTGTGCGGGTGAGCTGGTGTGCGGGTGAGCTGGTGTGCGGGTGAGCTTGTGTGCGGGTGAGCACGAGTCTGAGAGGAGGAGTCAGAAACTCAACATGCTAAGGGAGTCTCACTTCAGGACTGGATAAGACCTGATTTTAACAGTCAAAAAGAAATGCCCGGTTAAAGTGAAGGCAGTGTATTTTTCAGTAATGGTACTAATACACCATGGTGCAAATGTGTGTGCATTGAGATGGCCATACACAAATGGTGCATAGGAGGTCTTATTGACAAGTCTCCCTGAACCATTGCACTTTCCTCCTTTCTCCACAAGGAAACACTTCCAAGTCATCAAATAAAGACACAATCATGACAAAGCAGTACATCAGTGATCCTGCTTGCGGTATCTCTGTAAGCCTATCACACCGGGTTAACATTTGTAGCTGAGACACCAACTTGTTCCCCATGACATTGGCTTTCCAACCATATTATAAAACACGATTACACTGTATTATGGGGACCTCAGTTTTGCATGATGCTGATCCAGTAGGATGTTCTGCAGCTAAGCACTGTCTCTTTATCACACACTGCTAACTCCCTGTCAGCACAGTAAACAGAGTCTGGTTTCCTTTTAGGGGGTCTGATAAAAGGCAGACTTCTGTGAGCTGCCCCATTATGACATCACAACCCATTTCCCTTTACTGCCCCATTATGACATCACAGCCCATTGCCCTTTCCTGCCCAATTATGACATCACAGCCCATTGCCCTTTCGTGCCCAATTATGACATCACAGCCCATTGCCCTTTCGTGCCCCATTATGACATCACAGCTCTGAGCCTTGCACTGGATTGCTGTTCTTTGAATTGCTCTCTCCTTCTCTCTGTCTCTCTGGAATCCATGTGTGTTGCTGTGGGATTCCCACATTCCAGGGCCTCTGGAACAACAAATTCCTGTCTTGATTTTTTGGACGCCTCCAGCATGTCCCAGATACGGACTCGTACGGGTGGAGTGCTCCCAGCCCTCGGTTATTTTCTAAATTCCTGTCCCACGTGTTCCTTAAATTAGATCCTGGTGCTCTGGAAGAGCTCGGAGCAGGTTGTCATTCATGAATAGACAGTCACGGGTGCATTACATTACAGGCGTTTAGCAGACGCTCTTATTTTATCCATCTGACGTTTTACACAGCATTTACATTGCATCCGTTTATACAGCTGGTTACATACGGAAGCAGTGCAGGTTATCTTGCTCAGGGGTACAGTGTGTCCTACCCAGGGAGTCGAACCTGTGACCTTTAGGTTACAAGCCCAGCTCCTTACCCAGTATACTGTTACTATGCTGTTATATTGTATGGATATGAGGAAAACTGTATGGCCTTCTCTGGTGCGTGCTCTGCTGTGAGGGGGGGTTCAGTTCAGGGCCCGAAGGGGGGGGGGGGGGCTTGGGCCAGTGGCCAGGGGGTTTTTATGAGGCTGTAGGCGGGTTGTGTTCCTCTGGCTGAGGGGAAGAGGAAATCCCAAAGTTTTTCACCTTGGAGTTTTCCACTGGAGCACAATGCCTAAGGGGGGGGGCCGATCTCTGCCTCCCACCCCCCATAGGGAGGGAGGTCACTGTGTGAGTGTGTGTGTGTGCATTTGTGAGTGCATGTGTGTCTGTGTGAGTGTGTTTGTGTGTGTGTGTGTGTGTGTGTGACGAGAAAGTTGGCTTGAATAACAGGTTTTCAAACCTTTCATATTGTAACTCATAACATTTTTTTAAACCAGATTTAAAACCTTTTTGCGTGCTTCTTTAGTACTCACAGTGGACATATTGTAGGTTGCAGATAAACTTGATTTAAACTGAGGAACTGTTTTATTCTTCTTGGCCGAAGCAGTGATATGTCAAACTGAGTGCTGTGACTGGCAAAGTGTGTATGTGGAATAACTTAGAGCCGTGGTTTGCAAATGATTGCTGTAGAATAAAGTAAAACAAAACAAAAAGAAACTTGTTAGAGGACGAGCCGCTGCCTGTGTGCTGTGAGTTTCTGGAGCAGATTTCGGGAGCGGTGTTTTTTCATTTGCTGCCAGGACTGGATTCCACCACAAGGGCGGCGCTTGCTGGAAGGAAGGATGGCAGGTTGATTTTATGAAATATGATGTTGGAGTTCTGTGTAATATGAGCAGTTTCTCCGCAGTTGCCACAGCAACCTTGCAAGGTATTTGAAAAAAAAAAAAAAACAACATACAGGATGCAGTGTCTCATATTTCGATGCTGCAGTTGCCTGGCAACCTCCATGATATGAAAAACATTCTATAGGGGCGCCATTGGAGGTACCCGCCCCCGTCCCCCCCCCCCACACACCTCCTGTCGCGCCCCCCACCCCGCCCAGTCTGGTGCCATTCGGAGAACTGGAATAACCGGATGGATGGGTGGAGATTCAGGCACTTCCAGAGCGCCACAGCGGGGCTGGTGCAGCGTGCCATCAGGAAAGATCAGTGCTTCGACATCTCTGTGCAGTGCTGCTGCTCACTGCTGCACACTCTGTCTAGGCTCTCTGTTGGCTGGCCTTCAGCCCTTTAAGGCGTGAGGTCACAGGTACGCGATTAGAATGTTCTTAGCTGAACATTCTAATGCTGATGTAACAATCGCTACCGGTGATTGAGAGCAGTGGAGTTCTAGAACACTGGCTTAGAATTTTGAAAAAAAAGAAGATTCCAAAAAACCTACTCTTCAGACGTTTAAGCAGATAAATAGCAGCTCTTATATAAAGTGTGTAAATTCATGACAGATCCACCCTCTGAAGACTGGGGGACTGTCTGATAATAATCATGATGATTATAATCATAATAACTGAAATGTTTGTGTGGATGGGTCTCTTGCAGGCCTGAAGTTCCGACCCCACAGGTCATGTGACTGCCGCTGCAGAGGGGATTGGTTTACAGCCTTATCTCCCTGTGAGTTATCTTTATGCCTGTAGAGTTATGTCATGTCATAACCTGCATGGTTATGTATAATGCCCCCCCCCCCGGACCCCCCTCCCCTCCTCTCCGTTCCTCTTTCACCTGTGATTTCGTGCTCACGTGCCCTCAGACTTCGACCGCTCGTACCACGTTTATATGGCTTCCTTCAGGTCAAAGGTTAGTGGGGGGGTCAGGGGGGGTTGTCACGGCAATGGGGGCCTGTGAACTCTATAAACAGAGCTTAAACATTACCTCTCACTTCAGGACCGTGTCTGACACTGCATGAAAAATGGCGTTTCTGGAAGATATCCGACCTGTTAGATTTCAGTGAAATTTGGGGTGTGTCAGTTGTAATTATTTGTAATTAGTTGTGGTTATTTCCAGAAATTTCCACACGCTCCCGGGCCTTGACTGTAATCCAGGATTTCTGCACTGTGATTTTGCCCATGCATTGATACCTGGCGCACCTTTTCATGCTGTGTAACTGCTTGGTTTTTGTTTTTTTTTATGGATCTGATTGTTTCTGTTTTTGCCGGTCTGGACACGTACTGTAGGTCTGTGGCATCTCTGTGGCCTCGTGGATGTGCAGTCGCTAAAACTCTCAAACCCTGTGCAAACTCTGATCCTCTGAGAGAAATACTCTGGCCAGCAGTGGGATCTGTCCCCCTGTTCTGAGCTGCTGGGCTGCCATGGACTCACAAATAGCCTAAAATCTGTGTCCCAGGGCTGCCACAGCATGTGGAGAGAGGAGGATGTGGTGACTCCTGAGAGTGTCTCTGACTGTGTGCAGCCTGCTCTCTCTCTCCCTCTCTCTCTCTCTCTCTCTCTCTCCCTCTCCCTCTCCCTCTCTCTCTCTCTCTCTCTCTCTCCTCTCTCTCCTCTCTCTCCTCTCTCTCTCTCTCTCTCCTCTCTCTCCTCTCTCTCCTCTCTCTCTCTCTCTCTCTCTCTCTCTCTCTCCCTCTCTCTCTCTCTCTCTCTCTCTCTCTCTCTCTCTCTCTCGGGCTTGTACAGGATGTGTGGCTGAGGAATGGATTGAGGGCTGAGATCACTGCTGGGTCAAGCATGCAGTGTTTCTGGTTCTCAGAACCTGTTTCCTCCATTTTGTTCCCGCGGGATACAGGGCTGCAGTTTGTGGCCCCTGGCTGAAGGCTCCGCGCTGGACTGCCTCCTGCGTCGCTGCCACGCCCACACGCCCACTTACTCTGCAGAGCCTTCATACACCCAGATCTACTCAACACACTGCTTTCTTTCACTGCCCTGCTCCATTATGACATCACAGCAGGCCACACTGCCCTGTTTCATTATGACGTCACAGCACACCACACTGCCCTGCTCCATTATGACATCACAGCAGGCCACGCTGCCCTATTTCATTATGACATCACAGCACACCATTCTGTCCTACTCCATTATGACATCACAGCACACCACTCTGTCGTGCTCATTATAAAATCACAACACACCACACCCTGTGGTTTGATTTGCCCTGAGTACCCGTGATGCGTAACCTGTCCCAGACATGAGTTAGCATTAGTGACTCACCATCCCCTGCACACAAGTTCCTGAACACTGCGTTCAGCTCACAGAGCTCAAACACGAGGCGCTGCCAGAGTGGACCGGTGGAGGCTGTTCTGTGAGTGTTGCTCTAGCTGCAGCCAGTTTGCTGGAGGTAGAGGAGGTGTAGAGGAGGTGTAGGGGAGGCGTAGGGGAGGGAGAGGGTCTGCTTCCTGCCTCTCCTGGGGCGCAGGTCCCCGCATGCAGTCAGAGGCCCTGTATTGCTCTACATAGGGTTTTATCTTTAATGAACCCCTGTGGGACATTGTGTAACACACAAACACATACCCTCAGGGGTGCCCTTCTCCCACGTACGGTACATCGGAGCGCAAAACAGCACTGTCCTTGGTCAGGCCCTGTGAATGAGTCCTCTGTGAAATTTTGGCTTCTACGGTAGGGAGACTACTTTCAGTGTTGGAACCTGAGTATCTGGTTTCCGTACAGGATGTCTGCTTGGGCCGACGGCTACAGGTGAGTCTACAGTACAGGTACAGGTGTTACTGTGGACTCACTCAGCTCCTGACTTCCTATCATCCTCCCCTTTCCCTTAACTTTTTCAAGAGTCCAAGTCAGTGTGCTAGAACTCTAGAACGTTGCTTTCAGTTGCTCAACAGTGATTGTTACATCAGCTTTAGAATGTCCAGCTAAGAACATTCTGATCACATTTTCGTGATCTTACACCTTAACAGTGAGTTTAAAAGGAACCCCTCCCCCTTCTTGCTGACTCTGCAGCCCCCCAGGACTGGAGTTTGACACCCCAGGGGCTGTCTGTGGTTGGTTTTCAGGTCTTCTCTGTGTGTGGCAGTGTGGTCCCGCACGCTAAAGCTTCCCCCCGTCCCCCAGGCCTGTGGCCTTGGTTCCTGTGTGCGGCGCAGGGCTTGGCGGGGGTGTAGTAATGGGGTTACGGCGGGCTTGGCGGGGGTGTAGTATGGGGTTATGGCGGGCTTGGCAGGGGTGTAGTAATGGGGTTATGGCGGGCTTGGCGGGGGTGTGTAATGGGGTTATGGCGGGCTTGGCGGGGGTGTAGTATGGGGTTATGGCGGGCTTGGCGGGGGTGTAGTATGGGGTTATGGCGGGCTTGGCGGGGGTGTAGTAATGGGGTTATGGCGGGCTTGGCGGGGTGTAGTAATGGGGTTATGGCGGGCTTGGGGGGGTGTAGTATGGGGTTATGGCGGGCTTGGCGGGGGTGTAGTATGGGGTTATGGCGGGCTTGGCGGGGGTGTAGTAGTGGGGTTATGGCGGGCTTGGCGGGGGTGTAGTAGTGGGGTTATGGCGGGCTTGGCGGGGGTGTAGTAGTGGGGTTATGGCGGGCTTGGCGGGGGTGTAGTATGGGGTTATGGCGGGCTTGGCGGGGGTGTAGTAATGGGGTTATGGCGGGCTTGGCGGGGGTGTAGTAGTGGGGTTATGGCGGGCTTGGCGGGGTGTAGTAGTGGGGTTATGGCGGGCTTGGCGGGGTGTAGTAATGGGGTTATGGCGGCTTGGCGGGGGTGTTGTAGTGGGGTTACGGCGGGCTTGGCGGGGGTGTAGTAATGGGGTTATGGCGGGCTTGGCGGGGGTGTAGTAGTGGGGTTATGGCGGACTTGGCGGGGTGTAGTGTGGGGTTATGGCGGGCTTGGCGGGGATGTAGTAATGGGGTTATGGCGGGCTTGGCGGGGGTGTATAGTGGGGTTATGGCGGGCTTGGCGGGGGTGTAGTAGTGGGGTTATGGCGGGCTTGGCGGGGGTGTAGTAGTGGGGTTACGGCGGACTTGGCGGGGCTTCAGAGGCCCGTGTGTGAGATCAGCAGGGATTGGTGGCGGTAATCCCGCCAATGCCAGACGGATCTAACGTGCTTACGCTGCAGTCTGGCCCAGAGACCCCCCCCCCCGGCGGGATTACTGCGGGGAGGGGGCAGAGCTGGGGGGGGGGGGGGAGGGTCAGCGTGCCCCCTCCCTGTGGGCACGGAGCCGGTGGCCGTTCTCCTCTGGAGGAATCTGCTTTCTCTTGCTGTGTGGGATGCCCTGATGTGTACAGTGTCCTTTACCACTGCAGGAACTAATGTGAGGAACACACACACACACACACACACACACACACACACACACATACGCATGCACACACACACACACACCACATACACACATACCACACATGCACCACACACATCACACACAACACACACACACCACACACTAATACACACACACACACACACACACACACATCAGCACACACATACACGCACACACACTACACACACACACACATGCATGCACACACACACACATACACGCACACATACATACACACACACACGTACACACACACATGCATGCACACACATACACGCCCAAACACACACACACACACACACACTCACACACATGCATGCACACACATACACACCCACACACACACACACTCACACACATGTGTGTAGGTGTGTTAGTGTGTGTGTGTGTGTGTGTATGGACCAAAAGAACAGTATGGCTTATCAGCTTTTTATGGTGTACAGTGGAGCATGACTTCCTGCTTGTGCAGATAGGCATGTGATAGTGCTGATAGTGAGGGTGTGATAAATGTGATCGCTGGGTCAGGTCAGGTCAGGGCACCCCTCCCACTGGACCTTGTGTTCGGAGAAAACCATCTGAAAACAAGTTTCATAAGCAGCATCAATAGGGCCTGTGCAGGCTGCTGCAGCTGCACTCTGCCGCTAACGTGCTAACGTCCTGCTAAGCCTGTTAGCACAAAAACAAGTTTCATAAGCAGCATCAATAGGGCCTGTGCAGGCTGCTGCAGCTGCACTCTGCCGCTAACGTGCTACGTCCTGCTAAGCCTGTTAGCACAAAAACAAGTTTCATAAGCAGCATCAATAGGGCCTGTGCAGGCTGCTGCAGCTGCACTCTGCCGCTAACGTGCTAACGTCCTCCTAAGCCTGTTAGCACAAAAACAAGTTTCATAAGCAGCACAAATAGGGCCTGTGCAGGCTGCTGCAGCTGCACTCTGCCGCTAACGTGCTAACGTCCTGCTAAGCCTGTTAGCACAAAAACAAGTTTCATAAGCAGCATCAATAGGGCCTGTGCAGGCTGCTGCAGCTGCACTCTGCCGCTAACGTGCTAACGTCCTGCTAAGCCTGTTAGCACAAAAACAAGTTTCATAAGCAGCATCAATAGGGCCTGTGGGCCCTACTCATATGGGACAAACTCAATCTGTAGCTTATGCACTTTTTATCCTGTCCTGCTGCTGCTGGCCACCATGTTTGCTTTGCCATTCAAAATGAATGTGATGTCACCAGTGATGTCACCAGTGATGTCACTGATTTTTATTAATTATTTCCTGTTACATTTCCTGTTTCCTGAGAATTCCATGGTAAGATGACAGTTTATTCAGAGATTGAACTACAGTATTCTGGAGATGAGTAGCGTGCCTTTGTGTTTATATACATTGTAGAATGTATGCAGGGGATTGTATTTGTAAAATGGAGCAAAACAAAAAATTTGTATGCAAAAAAAAAAGAACTATGTTAATTCTTAAAATACCCCTGGGTATTTTCAGACAGTAAACAAATGAGGGAGTCAAATAAATTTGAAACACTTTACGGACCAGGGGCCCCATCTGTAGATGAGAGGAACACCGTCCCACAGAGGGAGAGAGAGGAGGGCGGAGCTTTCCCCGTTTAATCGCAGAATCCTGAGCTTTGGGGCGACGCTTTGCTCCTGGGCGTTTTCCTGAAAAAAGCTTTTTTTGGCCGCTGCTGCCCTGACTCATCAAAGAAGCATCTGTTTGGCGGAAAATGCACAGTGTTGGGTTATGAGCCGGGCAAGCAGGCCCTGCCAGTCGGGCCAGCTGTGTGTGGAGAAAAACCAGCTGAGAGCTAGATTCACCTGGAGCGCCCCCTTGTGGCTTCCCCAAACGTTGCAGATGTGCTTGTGTGCTTTGCAGGACGAGTTTCAGAAAGCCTTTGGCTGCAGGCAGTCGTATGCTGCCCTGTGTTTGTGTTTATATATGTTTTTTCTCCATGCTGCAGGGGTGATGTTTGTTCTTATGGTTTTTAAAGCAACTCAGAGATCCCTTCTTTCAGTCTTGTTTTAATTGTGCTGAAAATGTTTTAATGTGTCTCTTTCCTCTGTGTCTGATCATTTATACAGACAGGCCAGTGGAGTTTAAGGATTCTGTAATTTGACTGAAATGCACATGACTTTCATCAGTTATGTTATGCTTGTGTTTCTTCGGGAAACTGTGATGAGTGTCTATTTGAAAATGTTTAAAAAGAGCACAGCGAGGTGTACATCGTGTGTGTGTGTGTGCGCGTGTGTGTGTGTGTGTGTGTGTGTGTGTGCTGTGCGTGTGTGTGTGTGTGTGTGTGTGTGTGTGTGTGTGTGTGTGTATGTGTGTGCGCGCGCGTATCTGTGTGCGTGTCTGTGTGTCTGTGTGTCTGTGTGTCTGTGTGTCTGTGTGTGTGTGTGTGACATTCAGCTTTAAGCCATGGTCCTGACTATCTGCTCCCCCTCTCCCCCTCCCCCCCCCCCAGGTGATCAGCTGCTTCGGGCTCTCGGCGTTGTCGCGGCGATACCTGGGCTTCGCGGCGGTGGCGCTGCTGGTGGAGCTGAACTCCGTCTTCCTGCACCTGCGGCAGATGCTGCGCATGGCGGGCGGGGCCAAGACCACGCCCTACCGGGTGAACAGCATGGTCAACCTGGGCACCTACGTGGTGTTCCGCATCAGCACGCTGGCCTGGATGACCCGCTGGCTGGTGCTGAACCGCGAACACGTGCCCCTGCTGGCCTACACGCTGGGCAGCGTCGGCATGGCGATCATGACCGCCATGAACATCGTGCTCTTCTGCCGCCTGCTGCGCAGCGACTTCCTGCAGACCGGACGCGACGGCAGGAAGGAGAAATAGGAGGCTCCGCCCCCTGCCCCAAACCCCGCCCCCCCATGCCCAGCTATGCCCCCCAAAACCCCGCCCCCCATCCTCAGCTCTGTCCCCCCAAACTCCGCCCACCCACCCTCCATCAAACTCCGCCCCCCTTCCCAGCTCTGACCCACCCCAATCCCTCCCCACTCTGCCCCTAACTCCATCCGCTCCCAGCTCTGCCCCTAACTCCATCCCCCTCCCAGTCTGCCCCCTAACCCCCCCTCCAGGTCTGCCCCCCCCCCCCCGCTCAGCCCCCCGTCGACGAACACACAAGTTTACCGGCTCATCTTTACAAACTGTCAGTATGAACATGCTAGTGAAGGACGTGGTTTAAACGAACCGATGCAACCCAGACAGCGATGCTGCTTTTATTTTTATTTTTGTACATTTTCTTTTAATTATTTTTGGAAAAAAACACCAAACTGGATTTTTTAAGCCAATCTACTCAACCAACCAACCTCATGTGAAGAGCAGTGTTGCCACCTGCTGGACATTTGCAGTAAAACTAGTGTCAAACACCCTTTTTTGTTGATTTTCTTTTGTTTGTTTGTTTCTTTTTTTTTAAATTTGTTCTTGTCTTGTTTTTGCTCCTGATCCTGAACACAGGTCTGTACAGTAGATAAGTAGCGTAGGGACCCTTGAAAGCTGAATATGTGTCTCACTGAGAGTGCAGTTAAACACTTGTCAGTGCTGCTGCCGCTAGTGTACCTAAACCCTCAGATCCCTGCCCATGTCTGCTACCTCATAACCCTGTGATGGGTGCCTGACGTGTAGCCAGCAGCGTTTCCCCAGAGCCTGCCCTAGGGCTGCTGGGCCAGCAGCGTTTCCCCAGAGCCTGCCCTAGGGCTGCTGGGCCAGCAGCGTTTCCCCAGAGCCTGCCCTAGGGCTGCTGGGCCAGCAGCGTTTCCCCAGAGCCTGCGCTAGGGCTGCTGGGCCAGCAGCGTTTCCCCAGAGCCTGCCCTAGGGCTGCTGGGCCAGCAGCGTTTCCCCAGAGCCTGCCCTAGGGCTGCTGGGCCAGCAGCGTTTCCCCAGAGCCTGCGCTAGGGCTGCTGGGCCAGCAGCGTTTCCCCAGAGCCTGCCCTAGGGCTGCTGGGCCAGCAGGATGAAGCAGGATCAATGGAGACTCCATTAGGGCAAATATATCTGCTTAATCTGGAGAGCCTGCAGCTCAGATCCCCATTCCCCCACCCCCCCCCAGGCCTCCTAGCTTTGGGATGAGTATCTCTGCAGGTGCTATGACCCTGCAGGGTTGAGCTGCAGGGTTGAGTGCAGGGTTCAGTAGTCCTGCAGGGTTGAGTAGTTCTGTAGGGTTGAGTGGTCCTGTAGGGTTGAGTAGTTCTGTAGGGTTGAGTAGTTCTGTAGGGTTCAGTAGTCCCGCAGGGTTGAGTAGTTCTGTAGGGTTGAGTAGTTCTGTAGGGTTGAGTGGTCCTGCAGGGTTGAGTAGTTCTGTAGGGTTGAGTGGTCCTGCAGTGTTGAGTAGTCCTGAACAGTTGAGTAGTCCCGCAGGGCTAAGTAGTTCTGTAGGGTTGAGTATTCTTACAGGGTTGAGTGCAGGGTTGAGTAGTTCTGTAGGGTTGAGTGGTCCTGCAGGGTTGAGTAGTTCTGTAGGGTTGAGTATTCTTACAGGGTTAAGTAGTTCTGTAGGGTTGAGTAGTCTTGTGCTCAATCTTCTCTGCTCGAATAATGGCAGCAGAATGATTTCCAACCCTCATGAAATGTGTCCTCCTGGTGTCCCCTGTCCTCTCTGTGTCCTCCTGCTGTCCCCCTCTCCTCTCTGTGTCCTCCTGGTGTCCCCTCTCCTCTCTGTGTCCTCCTGGTGTGCCCCTGTTCTATCTGGGCCGAAAGCGAGAGCAGGATTGGGGATGGCACCCGGGGGGCGTGGCTGGTGGGCGTGGCCGGTCGCAGGCAGATCTGGTCACTGCGCACTTTCACACCGTTGTACACTCTGCAGCTGCTGCTGTTTACCACCGTGAAGCACAAAGGCTGTCCTTCAGAGGCACTTCACCTCTCCCTCATTGTTATAGCAACAGTCCCCAAGGTTACTGGAAGGGTGGGGTCAAAAGTTACACTAGGCCTCTGACCACACCCACCCCTCCTCTCTGTCACTCTGATGATTCAGTTTAGCGGAACTGAGCAGTGGTGTCCAAAGCCAACTGTGTGTTATTTTAGCCAATGGCGTGTTAGTATGACACTGAGTGAAGGCTCCGTAGACACCATTGATTGGTCCACTTTGTGACCTCTTGTTAGCCAATGACCAAGCCGCACTATTCAGGAACAAACTGCCCCTGTTGTTTAAAGACATGGGCTAAACTTGCTCTCTGGGAACAGTTTTCTCTGTCAGCTTGATACCTTTTCTACATTTTGTGCACATGTAATTTATTTGTACTGAAGTTATGACTGTTTTGAGTGTCGCGTCTTATTGTAATAATCAGCCTTAAAGAAAAAACTGTATGAAAAAAAAAAGTCGCACATTAGGCTATGTGAGTACTGTTGGTTCGGTTGGATACTTGTACATGTGTTGGGGAGTGGCGAAATAGGCGTTGATTTGTGGTAGATTAGTGATCAGAGCTACAGCGTGCTCCTGTTTCGGCTGTAGAAAGGGCTAGTTTACATTTATGTGAGCGCACCGTTGCCGGCTCCTTGAACTATGACATCACCGTGCTGGTGACATCACCATCTTTTGAAGGCACTGATCGCGTTTTGGAAGTGGTACTGTTAAGGGTACATTTGTGTGTGTTGTCGCACTGAACAAATTAATACATGCTGTCAACGATGTATACTGTGTTTCCAGCCACCTAATCTCTTATCTATGAAGGCGGGCAACGCATATAATTTGGAGTTTTGATAATCTGAGGGTAACTGAAAATGTGCTGAAGTGAAATTACTGGCCTCGTGACTGGAGTCATAACTTTGAACTGATCCATTCATTTATTATCTTCCGGAGTGGCCACGTACTTGCCTGACTGTTTAAACCGTTAAAAATGTGTGTGTGTGTGTGTTGTGTGTGTGTGTGTGTGTTGTGTGTGTGTGTGTGTTGTGTGTTGTGTGTGTTGTGTGTGGGTGGGTGTGTGTGTTGTGTGTGTGGGTGTGTGTGTATGTGTGTGTGTGTGTGTGTGTGTGTGTTGTGTGTGTGTATGTGTGTGTGTGTATGTGTGTGTGTGGTGTGTGTGTGTGTATCTGGACATGTCAGCTTAAAAGGACGGGGGGGGGGGGGGTTACGAGATTTTGCCTAAATTGTGGTTACCTCATTTTGAAGAGGTAATTTGATAATTTAACGAACCAGAGTAAATTATGCAACGTATAGAATGTTGCTGTTTTTTGACGTAATTGAATTGTACACTCGTTTTGTGCGTCATACAGACGTGTGTAAATTGTGGCTAGATTGGTAACTATTTTTCATCGTGTTGTGATGAATCGCGTTTTTTAATTAATGAGACTATAACTACTAGCAAATATTTGTACGACAAAAGAATGTATTTAACAAAATAAAAAAATTAACCAAGGTAACACGCGTTGGACTTTTTTTCGAGAGTTTTGTACGCCAAAGTATAGTCTGCTTCGCACTGACAGCAAGCGCAACAGCCGGATGATTTTAAAAAAAAAGTTCTCTTTTTTCCGTCAGGGGGCGATGTGTCGCAAAAACGAAGGGCTGCTCATATCCTTATGCAAGGTTCTGAAAGTTACAGATAATGAAATTCTCACACTAACCGTAGCCGATGCTATCCTTGAGTTTGGTGCTTCTGCATAAATTAAGATGCTCCTTGCCTATTCTACAGCAACACTCAAATCAAAGTTCAAATCAAATCAGCGTATATTTGTCCAGTAACAGTAAGTCTACAGCAGGTTCGCACGTAGTAAAATGTCCAGGGTTAATTAGACACATTTGGGTCCCACATTCCAAAGTGGGACAGAAGGTTGTCTGTTAAGAGTTTAATTACCACTGGTGGAGTGTTGAATTAACGCTGGAAATTTTACCGTGTAGCCTAAATGTTAGCTGCCAATTAAATGTTTAGTCTATGACCAAGCCTACCTCATAAGTAAAGTAGAGAGAGGTAATAAAAAATGTTATATTTTTATAGTTTATATGTTATAGTTTATATGTTGAACGTTATTTCAACACTAATGCCGCTGTGAAAGCACTATGCCTTCAGTTCATATGCGATATATTAGCCTATTTTAAGTTTTTTTATGTAGGCTGAGACGCGTCCGTTGTAAGGAGTTGTATATCAGAATACAATCTGATGGATGGATCAATTTTCGTGTAATGGTTCTCTGTAATCTGATTTATTGCCGCTACTAGTCAATATAAGCGTTACTTCATGTCCAGAATGACAAGAAACTGGCTGTTTTCACCGAAGGTCTCCAGATATAAATATTTGTTTACTGCCATCGGTCACGAATCACCGTTTTTACGGTCCCATATCTCTTCCGCGTCCTTTATGGCGCAAACGACATCCAGCGGTGGGGAGAAGATAAACTCGTCAGCCGTTCCTGCCCCGCGTATTGATTCGGGCAGGCAGATTTGCGGCGGCACTGGGAAGAGGCTGCTTCTGCCAATCGGCGTTCCCGCTCGCGGTGCGCTCACGCGCCTGTTCCGGTCACGAGCTATTGTTTATCATACGCCTACCATATCCTTCGTCCGCCGAGCAAGAGGGTGAATGATGTTACCTTCGCAGATGCCGCTTCGCTTTTTTACTGGCGTTGGGCTGATGCGCGTTTTTATTTCCCTATTAACGTGCAATGCGGATGCGAAATGAATTTTCGCCGACATCCTGGGCATCGCGGCTGCGTGGCTTCGGCTGCATTCGCTATGGACATTAACAGATTTAAGAGACTTATGACAAAATGAAATGCACCGCAACCTCCGTCAGTTCTTCGATGCAGTGTTTATCTGCGTAGCTCAATCATAGATCTTCGTGCATCTTAATTTTATTTGAGCTATTAGATGAAGAGCCGTTTACCCCCTCCTAAAACGACCTGCTTTAGCCATTTTCTGTGTTTGCGGGAATCTGAAAATGTTCTGAAAACACTAAGATTTTGGATTGAAGTTGATGAAGCAGAATAACTCGACGACTTCAGGATTCGATTCTTCTTGCCGTGAAGGTAAGGACATGCAAACAAACGTATGTTTTATTTAATATACAGTACAGTTTTGGTAAAACGACTAACTACACCATACCATGCCAGAAACCGCTAACTGCAATTGTTTGGTAGAAACTAAGGTAGCACATTCCCTGCCTAACGGGGAAATCATTTGTTTTGACGTTAACTAGCCTACATCATAACTCATGTCCGTAATCATGTTGTCATGTCCATGCTATAGGCTACATTCCGAAAACTTGACTTTTAAGTCTATCTTACCTGTGGTTCGTATGTGCTTAAGCTCCACATCCACATTTGACTATTGCAGGCCAGTTGTTTCTTGCCTGAGAATATTGTGTTTGAACTTGCCTACAGCATTCAAAACTCTTCCCCCACCGTCGTCCATTCTTACAATATGCTACTTATTAGAAGTTGGCCGGGCTCGTCATGTGCTAAATCAAATGTCATAATTGGATGTATAGCATGTAGCCTATTGTGTGTGATGACACGTCTGTGAAAAAGCATTCAGATGACATCAGAAGCGATGTGATAGAGTAATGTACAAAGCAGTGGCAATTAGCCTATATAAGGCCAGTCGTGGGTGGGCTGTCTGATCGTACGCCCTACGTCATCTATATTCCAGTAGGCTGCCGACATCAGAGGGTTAAAGGCTAAAGCGCGCACGAGAAGTGTGGTCGGTAAACTCTGCGTGAACGACACTTGGTGATCGGCCAACGTGCACTTCCTCACTAATGTTGACCCGTGACGTGTTTGGCTCGTCTCGTGGCATTTAACACCGCTCTGAGCCCAAAGGTCAGGTTTCCCAGAGGTGCTGCACGCCCTCCCGTGTGCTCGACAGCCTTCCCTCGCGCACAATCTCTCAAGCGCCGACGCGTCGCGTTCGCAACAGTGACGGATGACTCAAACCCACTGGTCCGTTCGAAGTGGATGCTTGCCGTGGTTCTAACCGCTTAACGGCACTCGCACAAGACTGGTTCGAGGTTTTTGCGCTAGTTTTAATGCAAGTTGTCACGAGTACAGACAGGCTGGACTGAAAGTGCAGTAGGCTATCACCAATCAAGTAGCGGAAAGTGACGAGCAACCTGTCCGACGTCACATGAATTCTGCTGGCACGCGCATTAGTGATCTGGAGAGCGTAATGTCAGAGTCTCGTGGCGATGGACTCCACTTTGCATGTTCAGATATAAAAATCAATAACCCCACTGGTTGCATTCCACCCAGCAACATACGCAAGATTCCACCGTGATGCATTTATGCCGTCGACTGCGCCCTGTTTTGCGTTCAAGTGCCTGATATTTAAAAATCCAAAGACTCCAGTTTCAATCGATTGTAACAAAGAGGATGGAATTGATTTTTTGCTTTCGTATCGCAGAAATTTGATACGTGGAAACAGCTGCTTTGAACAATTATTAAAGAAACATGAAAGTTTTTACGGAACAAACTGCGATATAGAATGCAGGCATATCTATCCAGTTTGTGCATGCAACACGTAGAAAGAAAAAAAAACATAGTTTTCAGTTACCTTGAAAGCAGAAGATTTAGACCGTGCCATGAAACGGAAAAAGGCTTTGGGTCGCTTACCTGCTTCAGAACCACGGACAGCTCACTTTGAACTTTGCATGGTCCCTCCCGCTGAACTGGTCCCCCTGGGGTTTTACAGAGAGCACAGATTCATAATGGGAAATGAACAAGTAAACTCATCAGCTATGGGGCTGGGAGGGGGTTGGGGTTGGGGTTGCCATTCCAGGAATTTATCTGAAAATCAATAATTGATTTGCAAAATGGCTCATAATGTTCTATGAGGATTTTTTTTGATGAGAAAATTGCATTTCAAATTGTCTTACCCCCCCCCCCCTCCCCTCCCCCCAGCCCCCTTGGTATTGACACCTGTGCGGCTCACCTGTGGGCGTGCCCGTGCTGACACACCTGCGTCATGGCCTCCCTCCCTCCCGGGCAGGGCGGGGAGGCGGTTGCCATGGAGACGGGCGATGCGCTGGTGAGGCAGGTGGAGAGCGTGGAGCGGAACATGGCCTTCCTGCGCCAGGAGCACCTGACCCTGCTCCGGGGCCTGCACCTGGAGATCCTCTCCCTGCAGAGACGCTGGCAGGCGTCGATCGTCCACCTGCAGTCCGACGCTCCTGTCACCTGACCTGCCTCCGCACCATGTCACCTGACCCTGCAGCCCGAGCTTCCTGTCACCTGAGGGACCTCGTCACCTTGTCGTAGACCTGCCAGTCTCACCACTTCCTGTCACCTGACCCTGCCAGTCCCGCATCACTTCCTGTCACCTGAATGATTGTGTGTGAGTTCAGTAGGAGTCGGTGGTACTCGGTATGCAAAGAACTCTGTGAGTCTTATTCTTATTGAGATCATACAGTCTGAAGCTCATCCTTAATGCAGTGAACAGTGGGAAGTTTTGCAGTACTGCAGACTGAGAGCTGAAACTGAGTCTTACTGTGCTGAGAGGATGGAAGCTGTTAATGGTTGTGTTTCTGCCGGGTGAGATTCAGAGATGCAGACGTTTCAATGAGCCCACAGAGAGAGAGAGAGAGAGAGAGAGAGAGAGAGAGAGAGAGAATGACAGGAGGATACTCGGCGTTCTGAAACAACCTTCATCCCTCCTTTCTCATTTCTCTTCTCTCTTGCTTCCCCCTCTCTCTCCCTCTCCCCCCCCCTCTCTCTCCCTCTCTCTGTTCTGTGTTTTGGCACTGGAAACTGCTTTCCTCTGTGGTGCTGCCACAGCTGTTTCCCAGGGCGGGGGTTGGGGGGGGGGCTTATTTGGAGTGAAATGGAGACCTCTGAATAATCTCCACGGGTCAATACCTTCCAGGCAGCGAGGACGTTTTATTCTCCCTACAGTGTAATTCGGTATTCTGGCTGTTTCGGTCTCTCTCTCTGTCTCTCTCTCTCTCTCTCTCTGTCTCCCTCTCTCCCTCTCTCCTCTCTCTCTCCCCCTCCTCTCTTGCTCTGCTGAGTTAGTGTGAGTCTAGGTCACTCTTGGGGCTGAATTAGCCAGTGGACTGCGCCCATGAGGTGATCTACTATACCAGGCCAGTCATTCCTTAATGGGCCAGTACTGTGACACGCCCTGCAGTGCAGTACAGTGTGTAGCTGTGTCTAAACTCTGCTCCTGTCCTACCTGCAGAGCTCACCTGTGAGCTGAACCTGAAGCCCCCAGGAAGGACCCAGGCAGGTGAGTACGTTCGTCTCCACAACTGCCTGAACACTACCCCTCCATCCGTCCATCTCTCTAAATGGTAAATGGACTGCATTTATATATGGTAAGTGGACTGCATTTATATATCGCTTTTCTCCAAAGCGCTTTACAACTGATGCCTCTGATTCACCAGAGCAGTTAGGGGTTAGGTGTCTTGCTCAGGGACACTTCGACACACCCAGGGCGGGGATCGAACCGCCAACCTTCCGACTGCCAGACAACCGCTCTTACCTCCTGAACTATGTCTCCTCGTACATCTCTCTGCCCTCTCTCTCTCCCTCGCCCTCTCACGCTCTCTCTCCCCGCCCCTCCATCTATCCATCTCTCTGCTCTCTCTCTCCCTCAGCCTCTCTCTCACTGTCCCCCTCCCTCTCTATTTCACTCTCTCCTGCTCTCCCTCCCCCTCACTGTCCCTCTCTATCTCCCCCCTTCTCTCTCACTACATATTCCTCTTTCGCCATCCTTCCTCCTTAAAAGTAAAAGTCTATGTTCACCAAATATTTAGAACAAAATTGTTCTTCCATATACATTTTTAACGTCTG
This sequence comes from Anguilla rostrata, assembly GCF_018555375.3. Lineage (NCBI taxonomy): Eukaryota > Metazoa > Chordata > Actinopteri > Anguilliformes > Anguillidae > Anguilla > Anguilla rostrata. The sequence goes on from NC_057941.1 coordinate 52,623,556, forward strand.
GCTGGAAACACATTTTGCTGAAAATTCCGTGGGACCCATAGCAGGTTTGTCCCATTTTATTCCAGCACCTAAAGGGTTAAGTTTAAAGAATTGTGATGATGTCACTGACCCAGATCTGAACACATAGAGCCCCAGTGAGACAGACTCCGCCCGTCTGAGAAGAGAGAGATGGACAGCCAGCAACGCTGTGCTCTCTCCAGTTTATGGTGCGGGGGGAGGGGGGGTCATGCACATACACTCACTATGTGACCCCCCCTTCACTGCTCTACCCATCCAGACCTCTGCCCCCCCCACACTCGTCTGTCTTATCCCTCTATCTGCTTCTCCCAGTCTTCACTGCAGTGAGTGAGTGAGTGAGAGAGAGAGGGAGAGAGGGAGAGAGAGAGAGAGTGAGTGAGAGAGAGTGAGAGAGAGAGAGAGAGAGAGAGAGATATGAAGGTCGATTATTCTGAGGCCATATTTCTTTACTGGAATCTTCCTTTCTCTCCCTCTCACTCTTTCCCTCTATCTCAATTCAATTTTCAATTCAGTATGCTTTATTGGCATCTAGTAAACATTGCCAAAGCATTATATTACAAAAAATTCAGATAGAAGGGGGAAGAACTATTGAAAGCATTTTAGTTATTAACTGTAATTGTAATATTAGCAGGTTGAACAGGATTGTGCTTGTTCTGTGTTTGGGCGTTTAGAATACTGCGGAAAACCTTCCCCAGGTCACTGTTCATGCAGATGACTCGTAGTTGTAGTTGGGGTCAAATTTGTCTCCATTTTTGTGAACTGAAGTGCCTGTCTGCTGAGCCAGGTTGAATAATTTAAGTCAGGCTGTCTGCGGTTCAGAGTGACTGTGTTTCAGCATTTTTTAGGTTGTATTTTTTTATTATTAGATCTTTCAGCTCTTAGTAATTCTGTTGTCTTATACGGTTTTAATTGTTCTTTATTGTTGATTTTAATATATTTTTTTCTTGTTCAATTTCAGAGCAAATGGTTTTTATAGGATTTTTTTTTTTGCAGATTTCCTCATTTTGTACCGGTAGTTCATTGTTTTGCTGCTTAAATTGTTATTTTAATAGTCTTCCTTTTCAATAAGAGTTTTGTTTTCTTCTCTTTTATGGTTTTTTAGAGTGTAGTTCTCTGGTATAAATCTGGGTTTTGTGGTTGATGAGTTTCAGATTTGTAAGGTGAGGGAGGGGTGATTATCGGGGACAGGAGACTGCGTTCATTTGGGAACATAGGAGTGTTACTGAGGGAGTCTTATTCTTGGCAGGGTAATGATTTTACCCTAAACATATTACATTAACCTGACAAAGCCTGCATGTGTGTGTGTGTGTCTGCGTGCGTGTGTTATGTGTGTGTATGCGTGTGTGTATCTGTGTGTGAGTGCGTATGTGCATGTATATCTATGTGTGTGTGTGTGTGCGTGTGTTATGTGTGTGTCTGTGTGTGTGTGTGTATCTGTGTTTGTGTGTGTGTGTGCGTATGTACATGTATATCTGTGTGTGTGTTTGTGTGTGTGTGTGTGTGCGTATGTGCATGTATATCTGTGTGTGTGTGTGCGTGCGTGCGTGTGTTATGTGTGTGTCTGTGTGTGTGTGTGTGTATGCGTGTGTGTATCTGTGTGTGTGTGTGTGCGTATGTGCATGTATATCTGTGTGTGTGTGTTTCTCAGAGGTGGAGGAAGAGGAGGAGCAGCTGAAGGCTCGCTGTGAGCAGGCGGAGGCTCGGCTGAGGGAGCAGCAGTGCACTCTGGGAGATCTGCGGCGGGAGCTGAGCCAGAAGGGGGCGCTGGCGGGCGCGCTGCGGGCGGCGCTGAAGGACAGGGAGCGGCGCTTCCTGGACGAGCTGAAGAGGCGGAGCCACCGCGTGACGGCGCTGAGCGGCGAGCTGCAGCGGCAGACGGACTCCGCCGCGCGGCTGTCCTTCCAGCTGTACTCCGCCCGCCAGCGCCTGCAGCAGCAGGAGGAGGAGCCGCCGCGAAGCCCCGCCCCCCGGGGCGCGCACAGACCGCCCCCGACCCCGCCCCCGGCCCCGCCCCCCGCCGCCCGGCCCAAACGCCGCTCCCACAGGCCGGCGGCGGTGGTGCGGGCCGAGAGGGCCCGGGAGTGCGTCCCGCGGGAGAGGGTCACGGGCCCCGAAGACCCCGCCCCCATGCCCGACCCCGCCCTCTTCCTGTACCCCCGTCGCCACAGGCCCCGCCCCCGCCACGCCCACAGATCGCAGCGTGGCCAGGTGGTGGTGGCGGCGGAGGGGGGGAGGGAGGGGCCTGCCGATGGGGGCGGGCCTCGCGTCGACCCCGCCCCCGCCGCGGGCATCGCCACGGCAACAGAGGCGGAGTGATCTCATCGCCATGGCCACCTTCATTATCGTTCACCATTCTAATTCTCCTCACTGCTATTACGATTCATAATGTCCTGTTAAAGTCTGTATAATCTCATCTAACTATGGATATGTCACATGTCACGGATATAACCAGTGATAATTAATAATGAGTTTGAACTTTTTTTAAAAATGTATTTTTGCACTGCTAATCACCATGACAACGTGGTGAGGAGCGGTGACCTGAATCGCTCCTTTGCCCCTCCTTTTTCAGAGCTTTCTGCAAAAGACAGAAACAAAGAGGTAAAAAAAGACGTGTGAAGAAAGAGATGATTTGTGGCTGGGATCCTGAGGGAGGGCTGGTGTGGATCTGACACAGCGGGGGGAGGGGGGGGGAGGGGGGGGGGTCTCCAGGTTCGGGAAAAAATCCACTTTTTGACCCTAAATCACTTTTAGATCTGTGGTCCTTGTGCTCCTCATGAACATAATATGTGATCGAAAGATGATCCGTTTGAAGCGGAGACCGATCTTTCTTTATTCTCTGTCTCACCTTTAAATGAGGATGATTTTATGTGACCTATTTGTACTGCACTGTACCAAACACAGCTGCTGCTGCTACTGTGAGGTTAAAAACAGACAGCAGATTGACTGAGAAAGGTATATCTCCTCTGTAAAGTGCTGCCTCTTTCTCTCCTGCAGTACCAGTGTGTGGCCTGTAGAGTCACACACTTGCTCACATATAGTGCAGAGGACTGTTGCAGTTCGCTGCTGTTAGCTGGCGTTACCCTGCCATTAGCTGGACTTAGCTGCTGCTAGCTGGAGTCTGCTGGAGTTAGCTGCCCTTAGCTGTAGTTTGCTGCTGCTAGCTGGAGTCTGCTGGAGTTAGCTGCTGTTAGCTGTAGTTTGCTAGAGCTACTGTAGCTGGAGTTAGCTGCCGTTAGCTGTTGTTTGCTGGAGCTGGCTGCTGTTAGCTGGATTTAGCTGCTGTTAGCTGGAGTTAGCTGCCGTTAGCTGGAGTTAGGTGGTGTTAGCTGGCTTTAGCTGGAATTATCCGCAGTTAGCTGGAGTTAGCTGTGTTAGCTGGCTTTAGCTGGAATTATCCACAGTTAGCTGGAGTTAGCTGTGTTAGCTGGCTTTAGCTGGAATTAGCCACAGTTAGCTGGAGTTAGGTGGTGTTAGCTGGAGTTAGCTGCCACTAGCTGAAATTTGCTGGATTTAGGTGGCGTTAACTGGAATTAGCCACAGTTAGCTGGAGTTAGCTGCTGTTAGCTGGAGTTAGCTGCTGTTAGCTGGAGTGCTCTTGGTGTGGCTGTGAGACATACTGAGCGGGCAGTTGTAATGTTGACAGTTTAAAGAGAAGGTTTTCCATATGTCCTGTCCTGGCCACCACCAGGGGAGAGTATTTATTTATTTATTTATTTATTTATTTATTTATTTATTTATTTATTTGGTTGTTTGTTTATTGACGTGCGGCTGTGCTGACAGTTGGGCCTGTGCTGACGCTGACCGGTGGACAGGTGTGTTGCACACAGGTGAGACAGGTGAGTCTGTGAGACTGCTCACCTGCAGTAATCTCTCTACAGCCTGACTGGAGACATGCAGGAGGTCACACCGTCTTTGAGAGGAGAGGAGGAGGGGTGGACAAGAAGAGGGGGAGGGAGGGAGGAGAGGGAAAAGAGGAGGAAGAAGAGAGAGGGAAACTTAGGTATGAGTAACAGTGCTCTTGCAGTGTGTTTGCAGTAAAGACCGTGAACTGACCTACGCCATTAGACTGCAGACTGTTAAACTGCAGACAGTGTTAGCCAAGGCTCTGTCCATTTATCTGCAGTGAAGCACACTCCATCCAGTGGCCGGGTGAGGGAACTGCACTTAATTAGTTTAGAAAGTCTGATTGGTGACACACTGCTGTTAGCCTGTAGCCTGCTGTGTCCAGTCTAGTGCCATGTATCTATAATAGATGTCACGTTGTGGCATAATTTAAAGGCAGATTAATCACCAGATAAATATTATATGAAATTATATATGAAATGTTTTTTCACAATTTGTGTGTGTGTGTGTGTGTGTGTGCGCGTGTGTGTGTGTGTGTGTGTGTTTGTGTGTGTGTGTGTGTGTGTGTTTGTGTGTGTGTGTGTGTGTGTGTGTGTGTACGCATGTGTGTGTGTGTGTGTGTGTATAAAACTGTATGAGGCAGGTTATGGGAGCCAGAGAGGCTTAAATTTAAACAGTGTATATTTTTGCTTAAATGTACTTAATTTATTTGGTAATGTGATAAAACCTGAAGCACCTAATTAAAAAATTCAGTCTTGACTTTGAATGACAAGCCGTCACAATACCAACTTCGTTAGTGGGTGAAAGACAGGATTGCCCTCGTTTTATATTAATTACTTAATGCTTACATTTCAGGTATTATATTTAAAAAGCTGAGAATATTCCTGTGCACTGGCAGTTTTTGTGTATAAACACAGCCAACATAACTTCCACTGCTGCATCTGTTTGTTTATATTTTGCCAGTTTTTATATATAGTTGTAACTGCAACTGTGTTATAAATCGAGTACTGGCTTTCACTTTCTGAGGGATTCGGCCATCTTGATTTTAATGCAAACACATCTTTAAGCTATCGTAAATTTTCCCACAGAGCACCAGTGCACATCAGTTCCAGTTGCTATTTTAATTTTTTTTTGGTTGTTGTTTTTTTGTTTATGGGATCCCACCCTGGGTTCGCTTCGGTCCTCCGGCCCAAACCTCGCCCGGTCACGCCCTCGTATTCGTGGCAACCCTCGGCCTGCCATGGCCTCGTTGCCGTGGCAACCCCCTCCCCCGAACGGTGTTGACCGGGCCGGGAGTGTGAGGCCAGGATGCTGGACCAGGGCCAAATCCGGGGAGCGCGACACGCCTGGTCCCGCCATCTGTAAACGGACGTGCTAGCCCCCCCCAGGGGCTGCTGGGAGATCTCAGACGATGATGGACACCTGCTCTGTGTGGTTTTTAACGGCGTAAATGTTTTTTTTTTTTACAATATTATCTTACATATCGCCAAAAATATCAGCTTATGAGGACGTTCTCACGCGGAGAGATGCTAGGATATCGCTCGGTCCTTGCATGTGCCAGGGGGAGGTCCCCCCCCCCCGACTACACCCCAGTTTAGTCTTCCCGCCTCTCTGAGCGACGGCAACAGCAGCTCAACATGCACTGAAAACGCAACAGCCACAGCCAATCAAAGCACAGAGAAACCGTCCTCACCAGATGGTTCTACAGCCATCAGCCAATCAGCATGTCCCTGGAGGGAGTTTGCTGTTGGTTGGCTTTGCTCGTTTTTCACTCCAGATCTTTTAAATGACAATGAAAGGGACTGAGGGAGGATGCTACCTTTCAGCCGGAAACCACCAAAGCTGTGCTGCTTGAAATACGGTCAGCCGCGTGTCACACTTAAATGCTTCCCCGCGACAACTCTTCCCTTAGTTCTGCTGTTAGAGCTTTTGTTTGCTAGGTTCATTTTTGCTTACATGCTGGTTTATCAGAGGATCTTTTGTGGGACAAAACTGCAGTTTAATTGCCTAAAATGCAGTGTGGTACAGCGCTGCACTGACAGACGGGGCGGGTACAGCGCTGCCGACAGACGGGCGGAGGATCAGCGCGCACGACAGACGGGCGGAGTGTGCAGCGCGCACGACAGAGGCAGTGATGCAGCGCTGCACAGACAGACGGGGCGGAGTGATGCAGCGCTGCACTGACAGACGGGGCGGAGTGATGCCTACAGACGCTGCACGGACAGACGGGGGCGGAGTGATACAGCGCTGCACAGACAGACGGGGCGGAGTGATGCAGCGCTGCACAGACAGACAGGGCGGAGGGATGCAGCGCTGCACAGACAGACGGGGCGGAGTGATGCAGCGCTGCACAGACAGACGGGGCGGAGTGATGCAGCGCTGCACAGACAGACGGGGCGGAGTGATGCAGCGCTGCACGGACAGACGGGGCGGAGTGATGCAGCGCTGCACGGACAGACGGGGCGGAGTGATGCAGCGCTGCACGGACAGACGGGGCGGAGTGATGCAGCGCTGCACAGAGACGGGGCGGAGTGGCCTAAACTGTGCTTCTCTTCCTTTATTGAGCCACTTATTAGACTCTCATTTTTTCTTTTTTTTAAAACTTTTCTCACTCTCTGGAATGTCCAGTGGTGTTCCCAGCCTTGCTCTCATCACTGTAACCTCTCCTGTCAGTTTACTGGAGCACCCACAGTTCCCGTTTGCATGGTCATGATTTGATTCCAGACCATGGGGGGGATTTTAGTGAGCAACCCTACGGTCCTTTCCTCCTCCTCGTCCTCCTCCCTCTCTTCCTCCTACCCTTCAGAAACTAAACCTCCCTCCCCCCTTTCCTCTGCTCTAGCCTGGCTTGGCCTAGCAATAATCGACTGTGCCTGTTTTTTTGCACATGGGGTGTTTGCAGTGTTAGTTTCTATGAGGGGGCGTGGCTAAGTGAGTCGAGGCCACGCCCACTTCCTGTCACATGCTTGCTGATGCTGCACTGCACAGAGCCTGTAGCTGTGTTGTTATTTTAATAAACCTCTGCTGACTCCACCTGGCCTCTGAGCTGTTTTATGGGGTCTCCTGTGGGTCCCTACCACTCATACACTCACACAAACACACACATACACACACTCTTACACACACGCACACACACACAGCAGACACATTCATACATACACACACACTCACACACACACACACTCTTACGCACACAGTCACTTACACACATAATTTGCACACGCAAAATTTTCTAGAACTACCAGTGGTCTGCTTCTGGAATTTACCTCAAGAACTCCAGAACTAAGGCTTTTGAGACTTCTGGAACACTCTCTCTGCTGCAGCTGGAGCCGGAGTTGCCCTCAGAACGCTCTGGACTTGGAGGTGGGCGGAGCTTACATTCCAGCAGGTCTTCCCCTTATCCAGCTCCTGTGTTTGTAACGTTCCGAGTGAAATATGTGTGTTTTATTCAGTGATATATATACGTCAGGGCCGGCCGGGTCTCTGTGTACCAGAGCAGAACGTTACGGAACATAATTCACGCTGTTTATTGTTTGTAGGGATATTAATCTTACCGCCGGCTGCAGACATAAGAAAGGGAATTAGTAAGGGATACAGACGTAAACACAGATCCTGTGGCCCGTGGTAACCATGACAGGATCTCCGCTCTGTGCTGCGGCAGCAGTCTGGAGAAACCTGTGCGACTACGTCATGAGACGATGAGAGAGCGAAAGTAAAAATAGACAAAGATTAAAGAAGAAGAAAGAAAGGGAGGGAGTAGCAGAATGCACACGGGTCGCAGCTGCAGTCCCTTTCTCTCTCTCACTCCCTCTCTCTTTCCATCCATCTCTCTCTCACTCCCTCTCTCTTTCCATCCATCTTTCTCGCTCACTCTCTCTCTATGTCCATCTTTCCCTCTCTGTCTCTATCTCTATCCCTTCATCTCTCTCTTTCTCCTTCCTTCCCTCCATCTCTCTCTTGCTAAGACTCCACAGTGATGAGAATTGATGGGTCACATGATTGAACTTCGGAGGCGGAGTCTAAGCATGGTTGGCATGGCAATGCAGATGAAGGGGAGGTGATTGGCCCCTCCCTTCTCAGCACGTCCTACCCAGGAGTGTAGAGCGCCCCCTGGAGGCCTGGAGGCCCCTGCGGAAGGCTAGGAGGGGCGTGGCGACTGTGGCCCAGGCCTGGTGCGTGTCAGCAGGGGTTCCAGGAAGGAATGTAAAGTGAGGGATCATGGGTAATGCCTGTCCCATGACTATGGGCATCCAGTTTCTCTGTTCCAGGTCCCCTGAGGGATTATGGGTAATGGATCCCTGTTTTACCGGTCCCCTGGGGGATTATGGGTAAAACACTATGGGATTATGGATAATGGCTTCCTGTGTTATGGGTCCCCTGGGGGGATTATGGGTAATCTCTGGCACACTAAGGGATGATGGGTAAGGATGGTCACATGTGGCTGAGAATGATGTATGACGGTTCCCCTAGGGATTGTGGGCAATGTCTGTCTCTGGGCAGCCCCTGCAGTGCCTGACGGACCTGACCCCCCCACCAGGAACAGGAAGATGCACAGGGACCTGGCCCAAGAGGACATGCTGATGGCTGAGGATCGCTATGCCACTGTCACCACTTCCACCCACAGATTCAGCCTCAACCAGTAAGCACGTCACCACAGCAACACCACTGAATGCGCTGCTAGAATGTCACCGTGTCATAACATCTTACTGTCATCCAGTGAAATTAAAAAAAAAAAGCATAACATGGAAAACTGGGGGAAGAATTTGCATTTGATCAAGCATTGCAATATGGTCACTTGGTTTAACATTTTTAACTTATTACTTGTAATTACCTTGGCCTTATTATATGGGATTAATACCAAACATGCCCCCTACACTCACTTCATCTTGGATTCTCCCTCCCCATTGTGATGTCACAAAGAGCTGGAGAGCCACGCCCCCTCCAGAGGCTTGATTGGATTCTTCTCTGGGAGTGCTCTTTCAGGAAGAGGTCCATTCTGAGCACAGGGGCCTCCTGACCCAAAGATGTCATCCAGTATGACCCCCCAGGCCCCCCCCACCCCCCCTTCGAGGGTTGCGTCCTCTCATTTTGTCCCCGAAGCGTCGCTGGGAGCAGGAAACCTGAGCGGGGGGGTGGGGGTGGTGAATGTTCCTGGCTTTGAGAGGCTGCAGGCTGCTGACCACTGTAAGAATAGTCCTGCTTAGTTCAGCATTACTGCCTCCCTCAAAGTTAATTGCAGTGCATGGTGCCCTTGGCCCAAATTAGGATTTCAGTGAACATCAGAATTAAAGTGTAATCCCCTAAAACTTGCAATGCAAAGTTAGGTATGATGGGCAGAAAACGCAGTCACATAAAGGAATAGAAAGACTTTATCCAGTACGGTTTATGGACATAATAATTTCAGTTCTATCTAAATTACAGTGCAGGCTGCTCAAATAAAAACAACTGTGACTGTCTAGCGGAAGCTTTTCACAAACTGAAAATCAATTCTGTGGTGTTGTGTGTGTCCCTGTGTGTGCGTATGAGTGTGTGTGTGTGTATGTGCACGCTTGTGTATGTGTGTGTGTTGTGCAGTTACAAGGTTCAAATGAGGAGATCCAGGCAACCAGAGTACTTCCTGGCAGAGGCTCCACCCTTCATCATGCACAGGGGAGGAAGAGGAGAGGAAGAGAAGAGTGATGTCATCTTTTGGTTTCCTGTAATCCTGGAGACTCACCCTCTTCTCTTTGCGGCTGGCACTAGTCAGCTGTACTGCTAGCCAGAGCTCATCGCTGGCATGAACCAAACATCTCATTCTGCACATCGCTACCACCTAGTGGTGTCTGGTGGTACAGCACCGTGCTGTGCTTTATAGGAGGGTGAGTGCACTTGGCAAGGACCTCGAGCACCAGTCCTGGATGGCTGCGGTGTCTGCTGATTTTGGCTGTGTTTCAGTACTCTGCTGCTGAATTTAAGCGACAGGCTGGCTGAAGAGAAAGCATTAGGGCTGGAGTTAAACCTGCAGACACTGCGGCCCTCCAGGACTGGAGGTAAACCTGCAGACACTGTGGCCCTCCAGGACTGGAGGTAAACCTCCTGTCCCCCTGCCCCCATGTCCCCCTGTCCCCTGCACCTCCTCCCCCTGCTCCTCCTGCCTCCCTGCCCCTTTCCCCTTGCCCCTCCTCCCCCTGCCCCTTGCCCCTCCTCACCTTGCCCCTTGCCCCTCCTCCCCCTGCCCCTCCTCACCCTGCTCTTCCTGGCCTCTCTCTGCCTGCAGTGCTCTGGGGTCGATAAAACCGTCTTTCCTGAACTTATCGCCGTTTCTCTGGGCCTTCCGGCCAAATTCCCTGCCTGGCTCTTTTGATCCAGCCAACCAATCATCACCCTGTTTAATTGGCTCAGTAATTCTCTCCGCGCCAGCTGAGAGTGTGTGGTGAGCGTTCTGACACGAAATGGCTGCTGTGTGTCTCCCTGGGGGGGTTTTCAGCCACGTCACTGTTAAAGGGCACAGGGATCATGAGATCAAAAGTGTTTTTTATCTCTGCGTGTGGTGAGATACATTTCGGTTGTGAAAGGGTAGGCTCCTCATCCTAATCCTGCAGAAGCCCCATTCCACCCCCTCCCGCCCTAAACCCCCATCCCCAAATCTCCCCCTCAGGCCCTGCTCACAGAGTCACCCTAACCTCCCCCCTCTGTGAGGACGAGGTCCTGAACATCTGACCCCCCCGGATAAGAGGCTCCGCCCACCAGCATCCGATGGCCTCCACACTCTCCAGGACACCCGCGCCCAGGTGCTGCTAGGTGACAGACGTGTTGCCATGGTGACCATTCTGAGAACTAAACCATGTGACCCAGGGCAGAAGTGAGTGAAAGGTTTTAAGGACCCCAGTCTCGTTTAAGAACCCTGGTCCTGTTTAAGGACCCCAGGTCTGTGACTGTGCTTCTGTGCATCCCAGTGATTACATAACTCAAGATTATGTAACTTTTCACTGCATGGGCAAACTTTACGTAACTGCTGGAGGACATGACCATCTGTGTAAATGATGACTCTGTAACAACATGAGCTGTGTATGTTATTGTGAAAATGAAATCATTACTAATCATAATAATAACAATAATAATAATATGAAGAAGGAGAATAAAAAGAAGTAGAAGCCAAAGAATAAAAAGATTAATCATCATCACATTCATCCCAATAATAATTATAATTATAATAATGTTATTATATGTATGGTGTAATTATGCTGTTCCTGTGGCCTGGGTCCTGGGCTCCTGATAGGATGAAACACTCAGGTGGGAGGGACTCTGGCTCAGGTGAGTGCCACATGCCCTCAGAATGTGTGGTGATGTCACAGAGAGTGTGGTGATGTCACAGGTTGGAGAGTGATGACACAGCTGAGATCAGCTGGTGTTTTCTGCCTCTTCATTTTTAAAGTGTGAATATGCGCACAAATATCCCTAAGGGGACGGCACAGTTACTTAACTTCGATTCTGGCCTTGGACTGGTTTTCTGCAAATCCAGCCATGCAAACGTTAAATAATTTAAGCTAAGTAGCTTATTCTGTGTTAATTAATTAATTTGCAGCAGTAGCTGGAAAAGAATGAAATGGGCTTTTTTTGTCTCTCCATACTTCCTGTGTGTGTGTGGGGAAGCCCCTAAACAGCGCCGTATCAGTCACTGTTCTTTTTAAAATCTCTGAAAAAACAGCCGTCTGTCTGTCTGTCTGCCTTTCTGTCTGTCTGTCTGCCTGTCCGCTAACCTGCTCATCACAAACTCAAAAAATGCTTTTAAACGTTTCTATAATGACATGCAGTGTCAAGGTTAGGCCATAGATCCCCTAGACTACCCAGATGGCCAGCTCCACAAGGTGTGGTTCACTTTTAGCTCGCAAATTAAACCTCACTGTCCAGCCCCTATTACAGCAAATCACAGCACTCGAGGTCCAAGAACTGGTGCTTTTCCACCCTCCCGTTACCTGGGAGTCAGGTGTGAAGGCAGTCTGGCCAATCAGCAGCACTAATTGTTCAGTTAATTTACCTGGAAGAAAAGAAAACCAGGAGTATGTCTAGTCTAGCCCATGTTATACTACATCATTCTCTCTCTCTGTCCCTGTCTTCTCTCTACCCCTCTACAATTTGACTGCACCACTGACACCATCTCTCTCTGTTTTGCTTCCAGCACCCAGCAGACCCGTTTGGACCATCATAAATGACTGTAGTCTCAAAGGTGAGGTGTGGTGCACCGCAGTGTGGAGAGTCACTTTTTTGGGGGGGGGTTGAGAAATGTTTGGGGGACAGTTTTTATTGTTGTACAAGTTCAGCAGTAACTGTTGGTGCATGTTCTACCTGTCAGAAGGACAGGTGATGCATCGCTCGTTGGAATCCTTCTGTTCCCTGGGGGGTCACAAAGGGGGGTTTAGTGTGCTCAACATTTCAATGAGCTGAAGCAGAGATTCATTTTATGCTTTCTCTCTCTCCTCTTCCTCTATGACTTTCTGTCTCTTTCTCACCACTGCGTGTGTCTCTCTCACACGCAGGCACACACACACACACACACACGCACACACACACGCACACACGCACACACACAACACGCAGCACACACACACACACCACACACACACCACGCAGCCACACTCACCTACTCACTCACACATTCACTCACTCACTCATCTCAGTTCCTGAGAAGGCTGCTTGAACTGGCTGACTAAACTGCCTGCTGGCGATTAGCACAGCGCCCCCTTCTGTCTGAGTATGATTAACACAGTTTTCTCATCCACCTACTTCACTTGACCCCATCTGACAGGTCATTGGTGGAAAAAAAAGTTATTATTCTTAAACACAAGAACAATGTTAAAGTTTAACTGGTCTCAGTGATCCACACTCTTTGTTCAGCTACATTTAGTGTGAAGAGAACAGTAATTCTGAAGTGGAGAATCAGCTACAGGTTTGTGAATCTGCTTAAAAGTGAAACCTTGTTAATCACAAAATATTTTTACAAATAATTTCAGTTTTTGGATTTACATGTTAATGACATTTGTTCAAACAACTTGCTGATTGACAGCACTCGGTAGCTCCACCCATTTCGTTTGTTCATGAAACTTCTCTCCCTCAGTCTCTGTTCTGAAATCCGGTATTCACCTTTGTGTGACTCTCACGATGCACTACCAAGAATATGCCACTGGATGGCATACTCGAGTTTTTCTAACAAACAACCTGCTTCTGGACATGAAAGGAGACAAAAACTGTCAATGTTCAACGCGTCAACTGACGTCTTCAGTGAATTATATTTCTTCCCCAGTTGAGTTGTATGGATCTGAATAAAAATAAAGATATTGATGGAATTCATGAAAGCTTATATTTGTGGCAGTTCAAATTGTTTTATTTAGATGTTGAAGAAACCTGCGACAATTTTTTTCTGGAGTAAGAGCCGTGTCTATAAAAGATTTAGGGCATAAAACATTTAAGATACAGTGAATTTAACCTACATTGCAGTGACTCTCCGCCTCCTAATCTTTGTGGCTCTGGAAGTTCTTAAAATGCGATGCTGTGTTGGCGTCCCTTCCTCACAATGCACCAGAAATACAAAATCTTCCGTGATCCCCTTGAATGACTGCAGGAGACAAAAGACCTATTAATGCCATTTTGTGGTTCACAGTGTCATAACTGCTTAGGAGTCGAAATGTTCAAACCAAGCTGCTGTACGTGATCCTTTGAAGTGTTAAAAAAAAAAGTAGGCGACACACCACAATTTAGAAGACAAGTGCATTCAGGAATAACAGCGTTGTGACCTTCTGGAATTGGAAGAATGCGCTCTAGCGTATTTTTTAACAATTGTAGGCTACTGAATGTTTCGAAGGACTGTGCAATTCGGTAAGGTTTTCTGGAAGCAGGTTACGTCGGCCCGGTTAATCAGAAAGACTGACGCAATTGTGTCTCGAACGCCCATTGCTGACTCGAAGTAGGGGACACGTGCGAGCGCTGACAGTTCCTGCTGTTTTTCATATTAACGTTTTGCCGAGATTCAGCCTATCAGGCATAGGCTATGGGTGCAATGATGCCGCCGGGCTATGAAATCTCGCTCCACGAATGCTTTGGAGGGGAGTAGTTTCTGACGCGGGACCGTCGGGCAGGTCTCCCTTTTTATTTAAACTGCTGCCAAAATGAAACATCGTCCACTCCGTTGTCTCTGTGCGACAGAAAGGAGGTTCATTTTTTGCTTTGGGACAGAATGTTATTGTATAGGCGAATCAAATTCCCAATGCAAATAATGATTTGTAGATGCATAGCCTATGGGCTTTTATTAGTTTCACTACTTTTTACTTGTGTCGACGGCACACGCTTTAAGGGTCTAGGTGTGGGGATAAAAGCTATTGGCATAGATAAAGACAAATATATAAACCAGTCTTTTTCATTCTTTTTACGGCTGCATGTCGTCTATTCAATGCATTCAACCTTTTAAACGTGTTAAATATGCACGCTATAATTAAAATACTACACCTGATACTGATGATATTTTGAAGGGCAGCATATCTTGTTGCTAGTATCAAAAGTGATTCTAACCATGTTACCTTGAAAAGTCAGTACTTGTTTTTTTGGCAGTTTACATACCATTGTATGTACGCACAACCACCTGACTATGCACCTACTTTCTCCCTGTATGTACCACATCCTTTCATCAAAGAACTACTCGAAGACATTTGGGTGTAAAAGAGAGGGTGGAGCGTGCGCTCGTGGATTGCACGAACTGCTTTATTAAAAAAAAAAAACGGGGCTGGTGCTCGCTACCGTCACTGCACAGAACCAGTTCAGTGCACAGCACAGGGCGTGCGCGCGCCCACGTTTCAGCGAGCTCGCGCGCGCACCCGGCGTCCGGAGGCGAATGCGGTAACGGAAAACAAGGATCGGAGGAGAAGCGAGGAGGCTGAGTGTACGAGAGTCCCCTACTTTGCAACGAAAAATACATGATATCTTGTTATTATATGAGTACCAGATCCACGAAAAGAGACATTGGAGATACAATAGGGTAAGATTTATTTGGTTTTATTTCCGGTGGAGGTTTTATCTGGCAAGAAAGCGAACTGGTGAAATTGACGATGTGGCTGCAAATTTTGCGCCTCCTTTCTGTCTCAAAATGGCGGACAGGCCGTTGGAGCAGCATATAAGGTTGGAAAATAGAAAAACAGGCAATATTTGTTTTTATTTGGTCGCAGTGGAATACGACATCGGTTTGCAACCATACAGACTGCCTCCTTGTCGTTTTATCTCCGAGTGGGTCAACTTTTTTTGAAAGTATTTACATGTTTGTAGTATGTTTTTACACTTTATTTTGCAGGTAACGTTAGCTTGGCTAGCAAGCTAACTAACAGCCAGCTATGGTCGAATAACGCTGTCCTCAATGTGAAAAGGTCGAAAGTTGAATGTGGATCGGAACACTTAATAATTTCGGAGAATTTGTTGTCTGGTAAGGAATGTTGGTTAGTTTTTGCGAGCTGAGGAGTTTGATGTTGAAAACGCCGGGAATCAAACTTAGCTGAGCGAGGAGGATGAGAAAGGGCGTGTTGATATCGGTTGGTTAGCCTTTAGATGCTAACTAGCTAGATTTACGCCGATCACAGATGGCTAAATTGGCTAACTGTTGGCACTCTGTGGAGTTAATTGGAGTGGTTTGCTAGGTGGGTAACTAGCTGCACTTTGGCTGTTTTGCTGGAAACCACGCTGCTTTTAATTTGGACATGGTAAATTAGTGCAGTTTTACAAATATTGAAGATTATCCTGCAAATGAACTTTGCCATGTTACACACGTAAGGCTGAGTAACTTACTTGGCTAACCAGATGTGTGGTTGGCTAACTAACTTAGCTACTTAATATAACTGTTACTTGAAATGTTCGCTACTTAGCTAGCGGGCGAATGGCTAGGTTGTTAGCGCTAGCTGGCAGACTACGTGGTGTTATAGGAGCTAATAAGACGGCTAATGTTAGCTTTCTTTGTTAAAGTGGTGAAAATGGTTACCGCGACCCCGTTGTTTTGTCATCCATAAGTTGTTAGCCAATATTAGCTTGTCACTGCTACTTAGCTAGCACATTTGTTTTATTTCTTAGAAACCTGTTGGTCGGCTCGCTATTCTAACTAGCTACCTTAGTGGCTATACGCAATTAACTGTTTGGTAACACTAGACAGAGGAGCCTGGCTAGCTAGCCTTTGGACTTGAAATTTTTAAAGGTAACGTTATTCGCGACCTTGGACAGGTTTTCGAATATTGCCATGTCTAATAATTAGTGTACTCTTGCAGACACAGGGCGCAAGCGACATGCCAGTATAACGTATCTGTGAGTGTTATCTTTGGTTAAATATTCCAAGTTTTGTCACGCATAAATAAATGATTTATTGAAAGGGTGGAGTTCTCGGCATTAGACATTCTCTCATCCGTTGCAATTCAAGATGCACGAGGACGAAATGTCAGCTTCTTGGCGACTGCGGTTACGTTTGTTTAGCCAGATAGCTAACTGTCCAAGAATGTAAGCCATCCGTGTGTCCCTGTCACATTTGGTCAGCTAGCGTTACAGTTTTAAAACCTAAGCCACTTGGCATTTGTAGTTTATTGGTGATCGTGAATATAACGTCGACATGCTTCTAACGAATGTAGTTATCTCCCGTTCACCTGTTTATTCAAAAAAATAGGGCAGTACATGACTTGGAATGTCTATCTGTATGCGGTTACCCACAGTGCCAAGATGCGATAAGATTCATCGAAGGCTCGACGTAGCTAGTGAGAAATTGGCGCGTTTGTGGTTTGCAGTGCTAATAGAGAAGCAGTGGATGTTTATGATTTTCAGTCAGTTTGCAAGCGTTTTTTGCAGTGCTGTGGTGTCCCACGTTCAATTGTCACCGGGTACCAGCTAACGTTACCAACAGTGGCTATACAAATTAGGGTGGAGCAGGCAACACGCATTCGGGAAAAAAACTAGAAGCTGGATGCTTTTGAAGGAGACAAGCGACAGCTTCCTTTAGAGATCTTCGGTGCGTTATGTCCTGTCGTTCAGTTTTATACT
The DNA here is from genome assembly GCF_018555375.3 of Anguilla rostrata. Lineage (NCBI taxonomy): Eukaryota > Metazoa > Chordata > Actinopteri > Anguilliformes > Anguillidae > Anguilla > Anguilla rostrata. The sequence goes on from NC_057941.1 coordinate 52,640,449, forward strand.
GCGATCTGCTCGGTGTCTCGATTCCGGCCTCCTTGTCTGTTCTGGGGTGGGGTGGGCGGCGGCCCCTTTCATCGCGAGCGGAGAAACGGGCTTGCAAATGTTCCCCCTTTTACCGCAGGGTGGAACGCGACGCGCTCCTCTAAAACTGACCAGTCACTGGCCTATCTTTCTCCGCCCTGTCACGGTGAACTCACCATTTCGCGTTGCTCCCCGGGCCGGTGCATCACGATGCTACATTTAACGGCCTGTGGGACGGAGAATAGCCGCCGATGCGGAATCTACGCCTGAATCGGAATAAAGTGGCATTTCCTGATGGTTGGTCCCCGTGTATTTTGTGAACAGATACATTTTTTTGAGCGCTGGAGTGGTGTACAGGGTTTTTTTTAACTGGTGTTAGATATACACCTGTCAAATAAGTTGCAATACAGCAATAGCCGCGAGTGTATGAGGGCGTGGCATAATTTATGTTTTTTTTATGGTAGATTTTATTATTGGGGCCGTTAGGTTAGCCACATTTGATAACGTGTAGGCTAATGGATAGTTCATTAAGCACCTGATGTAGAAAATGGCAGCGAGCAAGGTCCAGGCGACGTCACTGCTGGCATTATATAAACTAATTTATCGATCGCAATTCTGCTTCCCGCTCTGACTAATCATCCTCTGAGACTCAGCGTTGAGTGGCGGTCTGGATATTTCACAGGAACCGGATCCCGCGGTAAATGAGAACAGTAACTGAATGGCTAGATTCCGCTCATTTTAAGGGAATCCGGACTGGAATGCGTTCGGGCAATGGGCCGCCCTCTGTGTTCATTTGAATTGATCCCGCAGTGTTAAATTGGGACATTCTTGTTAGACTCTGGAGAGCAGAGAGCTCCATCAGTGGAATGAACCCAGCCCCATGTATAAGTGTGTGGTCAAGTCAGCAGAATGAATTGGGCAGTGACACAGCCCCCCCTCCCCCCGGGATGCACCAGGTGACAGTGTAGTCAGGGGTGATCATGCATGTCTTTCACATTTGTACCACCGCAAAGACCTCCTCCCCCCCTTCATTCTCCGCTCATTTAGATTAAATGGATGTCTTGGAAAAATCCAATAACCCGTTCCGATTTGCGGGGTCACGGCACAATCATCCAGGGACAGGTTTTCATTTTGTCTCTGCCCTGCGTAAGATAACCCACCTGTGCGATCGGGCCGGGGAACCTGAGGCCCGTCTGACGCCGGCGAAAGTGAAAATGAAATTATGGCTCCATTTGTTACGTATGTGGGTGGAGAGGTTTCGCTTGCCCTCTGTAGGCCTGTGTGACTCTGAAAGTGTCCCCCGCTGTCATTCGCTCCCTGTCCTCTGTTCAGTAGGCGGTGGAAGATCCCCCCAGTACAGCATCTTGTGTTTTTATTGTGTTTTTTTTTTACAGTTGCCCTGAAGGAGCACAGTTGCCCTGAAGGAGCACAGTTGCCCTGGACCCTGTTTGAGGAATATGCAGCACCTTAAGCAGCCTTCCTTCAGTGTGACTCTGTCGGTGTTTGGGGACTGCAGATTTGACTTAAATAGCAGGGAACGGGCTGCACAGAATGTATGTGAACAAGTTAAGTAGGATTAGGCGGAAAGGCTTAAGCACATTCTGGTGAAGCTTGGCCGGTTTACAAACAGACCCCCCCTTTCCCACAGGATTGGGGGGGGGGGGCTTGCGTCTGAACACAGCCTTAACCTGAGGACCTGGGGCATTAATATTTACATCCCCCACCTCAAGCTGCTCTTTGTTGTGAGTAAAAACAGAAAAACACGTTCCAGTTCCTCACGGCTCTGCATGGCTGGTCTTCCTGTTTTAACCTCATCTGGAGCAGAGCCTGAGCTGGAGTAGTATTGATAGGTGCTGCTGTTCATTAAGACTGGTTCTGTAGCCTGTCTTTATCGGCTGGGCTGAATGATTTCAGAATCGAGATGCGATCGATATTATGACTGGAATTTTATTTATTTTTTTGGGGCTGTTTCTTCCCTCTCTGATTTTTTGTATGATGATAAAGAACCCCTGCGGTGGTGCTGTGGGCTGCTGATTTGAGCGTTGGGCTTCTGTGGAAATCCCAGAATGGAGCACGCTTTTGTAGTTTGACGCCTCCTGTTCAGAACAGAAGAGAAACCGTAGAGGACTCTTTCCCTGACAGACGGATCGAGTAACAGCTAAGATTTTCATCATGCTTACTTCAATATAATTAGAATTATAATTATTTTAAAATGGGGGGGTTGTGTATTGTTCTGTACTTTGGGTCCCCAGTGCCTGCCTGTCTGAGTGATGTTTGGTTGGCACGGCGACAGCGTGTGGTGATTATGAATGTAATAGCGAGAGACGTGTGCTTCACACTTGTGATTAGGTTGGCTTCTCTGGCAGGTAATCAATGGATGGCTTTAACCCCCCCATCCCTCCCCCCCCCGCTTACCTGGCTTCTGGGACGGCTGCCTCCTCACACACCCTCCCATCGCTCCGTCAGTTTCCTCCCTGGATGGGCTTTGTGGTCTGGTAGTCACGGCAACGCAGTCAGGAGGCTGAGGCTTGGTCCAGGGCCCGGGGCAGTGTTCCTGTTTATGTCTCTGCTTGCGCTCCTTTCAGTATTGATACCTGAGATCAGTCTTTCAGACTCTAGTGTGCAAAGTCATACGTGCTGCCAACTGTGACCATTTTTCCTTAAAAAATGCTCTTCCCCCCCCTGTTTTGGCAGAATTGGGTGGCCTGTTAGCTGGCCTCGTGCTGCTGGTCTCAGTTTGTTCCTGTATTGCTTTGTCTCTCCTGTGTCTGTTCCGCACTCGTGCAGCAGATCGTTTGCTCGTGTGCTGTAGCGCTAACTCGTGATTTTACACTGCGCTGCTCTGTCGCCGTTGAGCACTGCTGTGTTTATGGTGCTGTAGCTCAGGGGTGCTGTGTGTGTATGCAGTGTGTATGCTGCGTTCGGCACAGGGGCTATTTAAAGGACACTAACACCCTTAGTGTGGTCGGTGTGTGCTGAAGCTAAAGGAAGATTTCTGCTCTGAGGACAAAGTGCTGTTCTGTGCTCTATTGTCTGATCAGCAGCAGAGTGGGCTGTGGAGCATGTGTTCAGTTCCCCCCCTCTCTTTTTCCCTCCCTCCCTCTCTCCCTCTCCTTTGCTCTCTCCTGGACTGCATGCCTTGTGTTTGCGGGTCAGATTCTTATCGTGTTTCTGCTGCCCTTGGTGTTGGGTGTTTGGGTTTGGGTGGCGGACGGACACAAGCGCTCCTCTGTCGTTGTG
>NC_057941.1:52648706-52681206 GCF_018555375.3 Anguilla rostrata
TAATGGCTTGGTTGTAATGCAGCCATTGGATGGCGGGGCTGAGGCTTGAAGGTTGTTGAAGAGGCAGGATCAGTGTATCATGTGATCACATCTTGTGCACTGTTGGGCAATGCCATCAACACACACTTTCAGACATGGAATCGGCAAATGGCCAGTGGTTAACTGCATTTTTAAAAATCCTTATAACAGACTTGGAGCCGCTGCTGCTGGCTTGGCGGTGTTGGTCCTGTTGTTTGTGTGCCGGCCGGTTGTTTTGGAGGCTGTCTGTGAAAGTCAGCGGATGTGATTGGATGTGTGTGAATGTGAGATGTGTCACCCTGCTGAGAGGTTGACTTAAGGACAGGGTGAGGCTTTGGATTTCTGTCTCTCTCTCTGTCCCCCTCTCTTTCTCTCACCCTCTCCCCCCCTCTCTCGCTCTCTCTGTCCCCCTCTCTTTCTCTCACCCTCTCCCCCCTCTGTCTCTCTCTCTGATCTCACTCTCTCTCAATCTCTCTGTCTTTCTAAATCTCTCACTTTTACTCATGCTTTTTCTGTCTTGCTTTCTCTTTCTCTCTCTTTGTGTTTTTCTCTTCTCCCTCTCTCTGATCTCACTCCTGTCTCTCTCCTCTCTCCACAGATGAAAGGAAGATCAGATTGAGCGCCCGCAGACCTGTCCTACCGCTTCGCTGTTTTCCTGGAGTTGGATTTGGGAGAGCGCGTCGAACCCGCAGCCAGAGCCGCCGCCCCCCCGTCTCCTGAGCCCTCCCCCTTCCCCCAGAGCCTGCGTCAGACCAGCGACCGCCTGGGACACGCCCACACCCTCGCCCAGCCCCGCCCCCCGCCGCCAGCATGGTGCTATCACAAAGGCAACGAGACGAACTGTGAGTGTCTCTTTATCTCAGATTACCGGCCAGCTTTATGGCCGCCTTAAAGTCAGATATGTTTTTAAAAAAACATAAGAATCACACTTGCCCTTTGACCTTTGTGCTCTGCTGTCCCATGTTGTTGCTTTTCCTGCTGGTGAAAACGACGCCCTCGTCCTCGGGCACACTGTCGCCCGAATCGCCCTTAAGCCGTGACGGTCAGCTTTAGCACGTTAGCTTCTGCATGTGTTTGCAAACACTGAGAAGAAAGAGCAGTCTTTGCCAGCCATGGCATTGATGATCTTTAATCAGCCATTTCAGGCCGTCGAATCAGAGCCAACTCAACGCACAGGTTAATACCTGTTATGTCACGCCAATACCTGCTTGGTTTAGTGGTGGCCAGCATGTAGCTGTTCTGCAGCATTTCCACTGAAGGTTTTCCCTGGCTTATGGAATGGCTCGGGTAGTACGAGCAATGCCGGATCTGCTTAGCGCCCCCTCTGGCCAGGTGGTCAAATTACATGCTGAAATAAATAAAGCAAATGATGAAATAAACTGAATGTGGACCTTTGGTCCTGGATAAACACTGGGGGAAGCGGCTAGCTAAAGATCGTTGCTGTCTATGGCCGGTATGCTGGATGTGCTGGCTAAGCGTGGATGTTTCATTACTATCTATCTAATGAATAAGGTAACTGATTAAAGCTGACGTCATGGCGTGGCCCTTAGTACCTGTGGTTACACTTCATGGTGCATCTCGCCCGATGTGGATGTCCTGTGTGCCTCCACAGTGGGGGAAACCACCTCTCATTTCAGTTTTATTGAACCTGGTGGGGGTGGGGCAAAGGGGGGGGGGGGTCGTAGCCAATCGGTGAGCTCGGCCTGAGCCTCAACCACTCATTATTGATCATGCCCACCAGTGTCCCCTTTAATTGCCAGCTCTGGGTATTGATCCTGTCTGCCTGGTGTATTGATTATGGCTATCGGTGTCCTCTGACTGTCCCCGCCCCCAGCACGCCGCGTGCCACGCCAATGACAGGAAGCGCTGGCAGCTCTAATCCCGGGTCGGTCACCTGGGAGGGGGCGGGGTGGGGGGGGTCATGTCCATCATAAAGAGCGTCTCTATGCAGCGCTGTGTCTACACAGCATCTGGGTCCCTTCCACTAGTGACAGAATTACTTGTAGTAACTGATAAGCTTTAAGCCAAACTTATTAGATCAGGGCCACCATTTGGAAATAGGAATTTTTTTAAGCCCCACCCCCACATATATACACACCCTGCGCTGTGCCTTTTTACTTGAGCCCCCCCCCCCTCCCCAGGGCATAGGCCCCCACTTTGGGAACCACTGTTTAAAGCCGTTCATCCTTATTTATACACACGCAGGATGTCATGTTCATATATTGCACACACAGTAGGTGGACAGGGCTGGCCTGTGTGTTTCCATGGAGACACAGGAGGAGATGTCTGTGTAAGAGCCCCTTTATGATGCCTCCTGTAACTGACCTCTGACCTTTGACCTGGCACACAGGAAGGGGCACGTGCCCCCGGGGCGGCGTGTCTGTGGGCGCGATAACTCCGCGTCGCCCCAGGAGCGGGGGATCGATGGGAGACGGGACGAGCTGCTTCTGTGGGCTTAATGAAAACCCGCCAGGTCCCCAGGCCAGGATCTGGGGTTTAATCTGGCCCGTTTGTGATTTCGGTGCTGTCTCTATACCCTCTGACCCCCAGGAGGGGCGACCGAGGGACGGAGGGAGGGAGGGCAGGGGCAGGGATTGGCCCTTAACCAGGATTTAATTCCACATTGCGCGGGGGGGGGGCAGCATGCACATCAGTATGCATTAGAGCCCGGACATTGTAAAGGAACCCGTTTAAGGTTTGAGGCGGTTGGCTCTTTTTAAGTGAAGCTGCAGACTCAGCAGTACTGTGGGATTTGCAGTGCTGGTCCAAAGGAGAGATGAGTGTTCTGCATTCTCCCCCCGTCACCCGGTCTAATCCCGCTCTGCTCGTCAGGTCTGCCAGGCCTCGCCCGAGCTGCAGTTACAGCACAGAAAAGTCTGAAAGGAAGTTTCCGAACTTTCACAAGCATGAATTTTTAAAAGTGTGGTGCACCCTGTAACTGGAGACTCTGGATGGACTTCTCTGTCTCTCAGGGCAAGGAGAGGCAGGGCTGACCAGCTGGCCATCGCGCCCATCAGATAGCCCCGCCCCCTCGGCCCGTCTTCCCTATTCAGGCTCCGCCCAGTGACGCTCACGGTGACAGTTTAAGGGCTCAGTGAACACACTGCCTTTCCTGTGGTGAATTATTTATTACTGAGGAATTTTCCACAGAAATGTAAGGAGCTTGGCTGTCAATCTCTACGAAGCTAAAATATTGGGATAAAATGACTGAACTGACGTTTAAATGAAATGGCGGGCTCTGCCCAGTCCTTCTTGATTTCTCAGAAGCCTGGCCTGCTTACGTAAGACACTGCTTTGTGAATGTAGTCGTGTTTGGGTGTCGTGGCTGAAAAGGCAGCACCCCTTCGCCGCGTGGGTCTGACTACAGGCCACAGACCAGACGGTACTGACACGGCACACGTCCACAGAGACGTTCACCGGGAAATGTCCGCCCATCTCAGATTTTAATATTACTGATTGCAGGTGTGGTCACTGCCTGACCAAAAGCGGTCTTCCACCTGCCAGGATGGAAACCCCTTCCCTGAGAAGGCACTCGCTTTATTAAGCAGTCATATATTGTTTAAATATTTTCTTGCAGTAAAAGAAATAAAGACTGTGGCTGTTTGGCCAGCGGATGTCCTGCCGTGACGGTCGCTTGTGTGTGTCTGTGTCTGTGTCTGTGTCTGTGTCTGTCGGCTAGGGAAGTGGTAACGTGATAATCTCCTGTCTATCCTGTACGTGTGATAGACTGACCCCTGCTGGCCAGCCAGCATAGGCTGTGGAGGGGAGGAACTCCGCTGGGATTAGACTAAGCCTTGCATCAGCAAGCAGGTCCATTCAGGACGCACGGGTGCTGAATAATTAATTAATCAGCGCTTAATTGTATTTGACAAATTGCTATGACGAGCGATCGGGTTCAGGAATGGGATTAGTGGTAATTGTTTTCCTGGCGATGGCTCATGCTTGCTAACCACATGCAAATTAGCCGTGTTGGTTTATCCAAGATTGTACCGGGCACTGAACGAAGGGTGCTGTGCGCACGTGCGTGTGTGTTGGTTTTAGATTGGTGTTTGGGGGTAATAGGCCGGTTATTGGTAGATGTGATGGGTTGTTGGTTGGTATTTGGGTTTGATAGGTTGGTTGTTGGTTGGTGTTTGGGTGGGGTAGGCTGGTTGTTGGTTGGTGTTTGGTGTTTGGGTGTGATAGGCTGGGTATTGGTAGGTGTTTGGGTGTGTAGTGGTGTTCAGGCCGTGTTGGGCTCCGCAGGCGTTGAGCTCTGATAGGGATCTGTGGATCTGAGTCAGCTGATGGCTGTACGCAGCTTGAGGATGGAGCTCTATTTTTATTCACAGAGGGAGTCTCCTCGTGCCAAACTTCAGACTCCTGCTCTCTCCACACAGGAACAGATCATTCTTGTGCAGAGTACAAGATAATACTCGGATAAATAGATTTTAAAAAGATAAATGAACAAGTTAGGATAGAGAAAATTAAAGTGAAGCTAAAGGTCTAAATCCCAGTGGCAATTACAGGACTCGGCTAGACCTAAACTGCCCTCCATTTTAATGCAAATATTATGATGGAGAGACTATTGATCTTTCTGCTGGGAGAGGTGCAGTTTGATCTAAATGCTTTCAGTGTTTAAAGCCAAGGTGCACCAAAAACTGTGAGTTGGCACTGAGTCATATCTTTGGGTGTACTGACGGCAAGGACATTACCCCAGAGCAGTGACGAGTTCCTGGTTAAAACCCAGTCTGTACTTTCTTGTCTTTTGTTCAGCTGGCCAGCAGACAATCTCATACAGCCTGACTTTTTGTACGTCATTAGAAAGGGGGGGGGGGGGGGATATCTTAATGTGGAATGTAATGAGAACGAGAGAAGAATTCTTGGAAGGTGAGCCAGGATGGGTGAAGTCAGCTGGATAGCGAGATGTTAGCGATATGCTAGCGATATGTTAGCGATACGCTGGCCTGCATGCGCGGGTCCTCCAGCTCTTGAGCTGTACGATCTGGCCGCTGAAAGGGCTCAAACAAACCGCCGTCTTGTGTTCTGTCTGGAATGCGGAGCCTGGGGTGTGTGGATTCGGTGTGCTCTGTTGGGGTGATGCCTCCCCCTCCCCCCAGTGCGTAGTGTCAGCTCCCTGCTCGTCCTTCAGGGGGCGCAGGGGCTGGTACCCCCATATCCACCCCGCGCTTCACCGCAGCCCTGCCCTACCCCCCCCCCCCCCCCCCGGGGAGATGTAGCTCCAGCAGCGCTGCGAGCTCGGCGCTCAGCGCTGGGCAGGTCCAGTCTGCTGTAAGGGAGAGTCCCCACAGAGCGGCTCTTGTTTAGGGGTGATTCTTCAGCGGAATGCGACTTGCTGTGCGTACGGGGGGGGGGGGGTAATCTAACGCTTCCTGCTCCAGCGCTCTCCCGCGTGGGGGGGTCCTGCAGGGCGGGGCGGCCCGTCTTATTCTGGCGGCTGACAGCGGAACAAAGCCCAGCCGCTAAGCACGCCCCCGCCCCCCTCCCCAGCCCCCCCTCCCCTCCCCTCCTTGCAGGGGTCCTAGACAGGCGGGGGTGGGGGGCTGGGGAGGGGGGCAGAGTAAATCTCCTTAAGGTGGCTGTCTACGGGCCCGTGTGGGACATCTGGCACAACAAATGTCTCGCAGCGTGCGAGCACGCGTGTCCAGGTCCCCGCGCCGGGGAGAGCTGTCACTTGTCGACACGCCTGTCGCCGTGGCAACAAGCGTAGGGGTTGCTGGAGGAAGGGGCTGCATTGGGGTTTGTGTTCTCTCTCTCTGGAGTCCCCTGCTCCAGGTTGGGTGGGGGGGGGGGGGCAGGGCGTGTTGAATGGGCTGTTTTGGGGTTAGTGATATTGGTGTTCTCTCTGGACCCTCCTGTTCCAGGTGAGGGGGGGGGGCTGAATTCTCCTGCTGCTGCAGTTTACAAATCCCACTCAATTTCCTGCTGATCTGATCCTGACTGGGAGGCTTTATTTAAACTTATTCTAAGCTCCTCCGTAGAGCAGAGGGATGAACCACGTGTCTGTCTGTCTGTGTGTGTGTGTGTGTGTGTGAGAGAGAGACTGCGTGTATACCATGTGCCCTGTGGTCCTGTGCGATACGGCCTGTCTGTTTGAGAGCGGATCATGAGTCCAGTGACGGGACCGTAATCCTGCTTTGCTGCTCTCCTGAAGAGAGGGCTGATCAGACCCGGCCTGCCGATCAGTGTGGACCTGCAGAGCTGAGACTGTGACCTTACACACACACACACACTGCATTACCATACACACTCCTCATGCACCGTCATATGACACACACACACACTGCATTACCATACACACTCCTCATGCACCTCCATGATGGTCCTGCTGGTCTCTGGATGAGTGTCTACCACATTGGTACCACTAATATCACCACTGATGAGAGAAACCGTTAAACTGATATGAGTGTCTGTCACTTAACTACCACTCTACTATCACAGCTGCCCCCTGATGCCAGGTCTAATGCTAGTGCTACTACCACTACTACAATTACTGCCAGCACTAGTGTAATGACACGTGTAGACAGAAGGGTGCACATACCAGACCTGGGTTAAATACTTTATTTGGAAAGCCGTAGACACCGTTGCAGTTCCCTCAGATTACTACTTCAAAGGAAACATCTCCTTTCACCCGTATTTAGGCCAGAGTTCCTCTTGCACATGACTGTGTTTGGGTAGATAATGTTTTTAGCTGAGCACTCTGGCATGTGCAGGGGGGTTTTTGAAATGCTATCGGCTCATTGGGAGGTGAAAGTATGTGAGGTATGTGTGTGTGTGAGCCGGTTCTGCTGCTGAGGTGGTTTATGAGGACCTGGGTCCCCCGTACGGCTGCAGAGTGCTTTACTGACCGTGGCCTGGGAATGACAGCGGTTACGGACCAGCCCACGGACACAGCCCACGGACACGACCCACCGGGACACAGCCCCACCGGGACACAGCCCCACCGGGACACAGCCCCACCGGGACACAGTCCTACTGGGGGACACAGCCCCACCGGGACACAGCCCCACCGGGACACAGCCCCACCGGGACACAGGCCACTGGGACACAGCCCCACCGGGACACAGTCCACCGGGACACAGCCCCACCGGGACACAGCTGTGCTGAATCACAGGGAGGCTCTGGAGTGGGGCCGTTTGGGAGCGGGGTGTTTGGGTGTTTGGCTGGGCCGGTGTGTTACTGATTCAGGCTCTGATGGTCTCGCTCTGGCCTTGCTGTGCACTCTGGGAATAATGAATGCGGTGGAAGATTCTGGTGAACGGTCCTTCGCTGGGCGTTCCTCCCAGACCGAGTCTCGCGGTGCGTCTGCAGATCACTGAGCTGGGTTGGGCTCATTTGGGCAACGTTAAGGTTGTTTTGCTTATCTGAGTGTGAAAGAAGTTTCGGTCCTGTATGGAGTATATTCTATGGTGCCATAGACGTCAGAGGCGGAGTGTGACCCTGCCGCCAGGGTCGCTGTCGTAACTGTCTCTGTGATGTCATAGTAGGGGAGGAGGCAGGGTGTCAGCTGATTGGTTAGAATGCAGCTGGTCTTGTTTGTTTGAAATCTTCTGGCTCGCTTGCATTCCCAGTTTGTTTTTGCCATTTCCAGAGCCACACCTTCAGCCAAGTAACGCTGTTGCTATGGTGAAAGGGCTGTTTTTTTTCTTTGTTTCTTTCTGTCTTTCTTTCCCCCAATAAAGCCCTACTGGTCTCCCCTTCTCGGCAAAGGTTACGATCTTCCTAAGAAAAGGGGGTGAGTTTGAACATGAGCAGTGACATCACGTGCTAAATATAGACCGGCAGCCAGCTCATAAAATATTCATTCTTTGGAGAGACAAACGGACCCGTTGCATGCTCACGCACACTCTCTCTCACACACACACTCACACACACTCTCTCACACACACACACACACGCACACTCTCTCACACACTCACACACTCTCTCTCACACACTCTCACACACACTCACACACTCTCTCTCACACACACACCCCACACCACACACACACACACTCTCTCTCACACACCCACACACACACCACACACTCTCTCTCACACACTCACCACACACACACACACACTCTCTCCACCCCACCACACACACTCACACACTCTCTCTCACACACTCACACACACTCACACACTCTCTCACACACACACACACTCACACACTCTCTCTCACACACTCACACACACACTCACACACTCTCTCTCACACACACACACACACGCGTGCGCGCACGCACGCACACACACACTCATGCACACTCTCTCTCACACACGCGCGTGCACACACACTCTCTCAAACACACACACACACACACACACAGGCGCGCGCGCACACACACGCATTCTCTCACACACACGCACACTCTCTCTCACACACACACACACACACACACACACACACTCAGGTGTGTGAGCAGTGCAGACAGGCCCTAGCGGGAGAGCGATACAGAGAGAGAGGGAGAGCGAGAGCGCGTGGAGCGGGCGGCGGCTCAGAGGGTGATGTAATGCTGACCCCGCCCTGTTCTGGCTGCATTGTTCTCGGCGCGCTGGCTGCGGCGCTGCCGGGCCGCTCGCCAGAGCCGTCTCCGAGGGAGCCGCAGCCGTGGCAACCGTCGCCGGGCCGGCGGGTTCGGTAGCGGCTCTGCAGTGGTCCCCGGTGATGGGCCGGCGCGTGCAGTGCCTGTAATAGCCGGTGCCTCTCTCTCAGAGCGCCTGGGAGTGAAGGAACGGGTCCCCGTGACGCCTGACGGGCAGCGGGAGGGAGACATGACCACTTGGTGGCGCTGTGCGGGCCGGTGTTGGTCTGAAGGTGCTGTAGCTGTAGTGCGCTGTCAGGCTCTGCGGATGGGGCTCTGTCTGTCTCTCTCTCCCAGCCCACTCCGCTCGTCTGTCTGTGGGCTGGTTTCCATGGGAACCAGAGCATGGCAGCCCTGCCGGTACATCTGCCTGTCGGTGTTTCAGTGAGTGAGCCAGTGTGACTGAGCGCCTGAGTGTGTGTATGTGTGTGAGTGGGTGTGTGTGTGTGTGTGTGTGAGAGCTGTAGTCTTAATATTGCTAGTCTCTGGTAGTCCCCCCATTCTGCTGTTAATGTTGCACACACACAGAATCAGCGGAGTTTCCTCACACCCCAGTAGGCTTAGCCAGCATGAGGCCTTCACCCCCAGCCCCAGAAAAACAGAGAAGCAGCCCTCCCGTCTGTCAGACTGTGACCTTCAGATACCCTCCCCTGTAATCACCAGCCTTCCCTCCTGCTGCTGCCTTTGGGTGAGTGGTGCTCCTCAGGGGGTTTGGGGTGTCTGGCTGGAGCCCACTTTCCCCCACGCTGGGGCCTGTTAGGAATGGGGTCAGACAGGGAGGCTTCATGAGTCCCAGAATGGGTGGAGCTACCATATCAGCAACCGTCAGTCAGCCACTGTTGTCAACCAATCATTGGCCCTAATGACATTGTGCTCTATCTTCCCTGTGCTTTGGCTTGCTCTCTTTTGGGACAAGCATCTGTTGGATCGTGCCGAACAGGCAGGCATTGTGGGGACTCGCTGGTCCCGTACAGGGTGCAGGCATTGTGGGGACTCGCTGGTCCCGTACAGGGTGCAGGCATTGTGGGGACTCGCTGGTCCCGTACAGGGTGCAGGCATTGTGGGGACTCGCTGGTCCCGTGACAGGGTGCGGCATGTGGGGACTCGCTGGTCCCGTACAGGGTGCAGGCATTGTGGGGACTCGCTGGTCCCGTACAGGGTGCAGGCATTGTGGGGACTTCGCTGGGTCCCGGTCACAGGGTGCAGGCATTGTGGGGACTTCGCTGGTCCCGTACAGGGTGCAGGCATTGTGGGGACTCGCTGGTCCCGTACAGGGTGCAGGCATTGTGGGGACTCGCTGGTCCCTGTACAGGGTGCAGGCATTGTGGGGACTCGCTGGTCCCGTACAGGGTGCAGGCATTGTGGGGACTCGCTGGTCCCGTACAAGGGTGCAGGCATTGTGGGGACTCGCTGGTCCGTACAGGGTGCAGGCATTGTGGGGACTCGCTGGTCCCGTACAGGGTGCAGGCTTGTGGGACTCCTGGTCCGTACAGGGTGCAGCTGGGGCGCTGTCCCGTACAGGGTGCAGGCATTGTGGGGACTCGCTGGTCCCGTACAGGGTGCAGGCATTGTGGGGACTCGCTGGTCCCGTACAGGGTGCAGGCATTGTGGGGACTCGCTGGTCCCGTACAGGGTGCAGGCATTGTGGGGACTCGCTGGTCCCGTACAGGGTGCAGGCATTGCGGGGACTCGCTGGTCCCGTACAGGGTGCAGGCATTGGGGGACTCGCTGGTCCCGTACAGGGTGCAGGCATTGGGGACTCGCTGGTCCCGTACAGGGTGCAGGCATTGGGGACTCGCTGGTCCCGTACAGGGTGCAGGCATTGTGGGGACTCGCTGGTCCCGTACAGGGTGCAGGCATTGTGGGGACTCGCTGGTCCCGTACAGGGTGCAGGCATTGTGGGGACTCGCTGGTCCCGTACAGGGTGCAGGCATTGTGGGGACTCGCTGGTCCCGTACAGGGTGCAGGCATTGTGGGGACTCGCTGGTCCCGTACAGGGTGCAGGCATTGTGGGGACTTGCTGGTCCCGTACAGGGTACAGGCATTGTGGGGACGCGCTCGTCCCGTACAGGGTGCAGGCATTGTGGGGACTCGCTCGTCCCGTACAGGGTGCAGGCATTGTGGGGACGCGCTGGTCCCGTACAGGGTGCAGGCATTGTGGGGACGCGCTGGTCCCGTACAGGGTGCAGGCATTGTGGGGACTCGCTCGTCCCGTACAGGGTGCAGGCATTGTGGGGACTCACTGTGTGCTACTTCAGCCCAGCAGTGTGATTAAGGGCCCAAACATACACACTTTACTGCGTGGAGATGGATGGATGAAGGGTAGTGAATGGTGAGTATGTGACTGAGTGATTTTGTGTGGTTGCAAGGCTGACTCTCTGCTTGCTGCTTGTGTGTCTGTGTGTGTTTGTGCATGTGTGTGAGAGATCTTTTGATGTTGTGTGTTAGTAAGGTTAGGAGTATGTGTTGGGAAGATGTGTGGACGTGTGTGCGTATGGTAGAGCGTGCGTGTGTGTGGTTTTGCGAGTGAAGCAGACGAGTGGGGCAGACTGAAATATGCAGGATCTTGCGTTTCAGTAAGGAGAGACAGCGAGGCTCTGATCTGATTTCATTAGCCTGTCTCCTTATTACTGAGCCTGCAGAATGGACACAGTGTGCTGTAATCGTGTCTGATTCCCTTCCTGTTCTACACTCTAACCCAATGAGCTCGCAGCTCAGCTGTGACATCACTAGCTGAAGTTCTGGGTGTAAAGCTGACTCAGAGCAAACAGGTGCAGCACACATGGAACTCTGTGTCCACTTCCTGATCGTCCCGCGCAGGCAGAAGCAGGGCGGTTTGACGCACGGGATTTGCATTCCGTTGGGCTCGATTAGGCGTCATGGAAACGCCGCGGTTGATGGCGGTATCCCAGACAGCCGTGAGAACGCCTCCTCTCCCCTGAACGCGGGATCCGCTCGGCTGGCTGAGCTCCGGAGGGTCCTGGGCTGGAGTGTGTTGTGTTATAACCCAGCTCCAGCGCCAGAACGTCTCCCGCAACGCTGCTGCAGTGCAGAGCCACTGCTGTAACGCTGAGAAAACACTCCAGGAACATTGTGGGGACGTTTAGCACTAGCTGGGTCCGAGCTAGCAGGGGCTGCAGTCTATAGGGGGGGGTCTGTGAACCGAACTCGTGAGAACGGCCCTGTTATTTACCTGCCCCAGGCAGCGCCCGTGGTTGCCAAATCCTCAGCTAAACCCCCCCCTCCCGGTCTGTGGCCGGTTGGTACCTGTGATCAGCAGTCAGCCAGGGAGCTAATTATGGCCTCTCTCTCTCTCTTTGTTTTGCAGAAATCGAGCGATAGCCGATTACCTCCGCTCCAACGGCTACGAAGAGGCCTACTCTGTGTTCAAGAAGGAGGCCGAGCTGGACATGGTACGTTTCCCACAATCCCCCCTGCTCGCGTCCGCTAAATTCAGCTGTTTCTGTGCAGCGTTTTTTTTGTTTTGTTTTATTTTTATAGGCACTGTCACGAAGGCACTTTAGAGAGAAACTGAAATTAGGACCCCCTTAACCCCCTGGAACAGCCAGCGGGGGGGGTCAGACGTGCCCTGCAGTGGGGGGGGGGGAGCGTAGCGGCCCGGCACAGGGCCCCTGAGGCGTGCCAGCCGTTACCGTGACGACGGCGCTCTGATGTAATTGTGCCGTGCGTGACGGCCGGGGCATGCTGGCGGTTTGGAGACGCTCAGCCGTGATTGGGCGAAACACGCTGGAGGCGCACGCCTAGATCCCTCTGCTCAGGGTTCCCACGGACGGGCGGACTGACGGACGGACAGGGAAGGGGTCCGGTGGGACAGACTGACACGCTGGTTTGGGTTCTGCTCTCTGATTGCGTGAGAGGGGGCTGTTGGGGGTGTGGGGTGAGGGGGAGGACGTGTGAGTGTGACTGGGGGGGGGGGCACGATCAAACCTTAATTTCCTTTCTGGTGGAGAGCTGATGAATTATAGATCAGACCTGGAGATGGAGATGCACCCTGACAAGCACATATCTCTCTCTGTCTCTCTCACACTCTCTCTGTCTCTTTCTGTGTCTCTTTCTGTGTGTCTTGCACTCTCCATCTCTCTCAAATGTTCAAATTCAGAATGCTTTATTGGCATATTTTGAAATGCATATTGCTACTGATCAGAATAATAACATGATGACAGGAGTAACAATAAATATTAAGATTAAAATATCAGACATGAATTCTGTCTCTCTCTCTCTCTCTCTCTCTCTCTCTCTCTCTCTCTCTCCCTCTCTCTCTGAAGGAGCTGTATGATAATGTGTCATTAAGGGCTTCTTCACTGGCTGAGGTCCGGTCTCTTTGTTCCTGGTTGGGTGAATGTCGGGATAAGGGGAAGGTGGGGTGGGGGGTTTGTTTTATAACTCAGGGGTGAAACTTCAAATTAAGGAAGGAGTTTTTTTCTCACCTGCCAAACAGAGCCCCCCACACACTCTGAGCCCCCCAAATGTGCTCACGCGCACACACACACACACACACACACCCACACAACACACACACACACACACACACACACACACACACCCACCACACACCCCACACACACCACACACACGCACACACACACACACACCACACACACGCACGCACACACACGAACACGCACACACACACGCGCACACACACACGCACGCACACACACCCACACACACACACACACACACACCCACACACACACCCACACACACACACACACACACGCACACACACACACACACACCCACACACACGCACGCACACACGCACGCACGCACACACGCACGCACACACACACACGCACGCACACACACACACGCACGCACACACACCCACACACACACACACACACTCACACACACACGCACACGCAGGCGGCAGGTGGCAGTTGTACCCCTCGTTGCTCTGGCACTGGGAGGGGCTCTGCTCTGTTGCCTGGGCAACTGCCACTCCATATGCCCCCTCCCGCCCGGCCAGGTCTCCTCATTGCCCTGGCAACGCTTCCACGGCAACGCACCGGCCGCGCCCACCTCACGCGTCCCGTCTCCGCCGCTCCCGGTCAGCCGCGGCGTTGGGACAGCTTTAGCAGTCTCTCTGCTGTCTGAGCCAATCAGGGCCCAGCTCAGTGTGCTGTAAATGTCTGAGCCAATCAGGGCCCAGCTCAGTGTGCAGGCCCAGCGGCCCACGCTCCTGTGTGCTGTAAATGTCTGGGCCAATCAGGGCCCAGCTCAGTGTGCTGTAAATGTCTGAGCCAATCAGGGCCCAGCTCAGTGTCCGGGCCCAGCAGCCCACGCTCCTGTGTGCTGTAAATGTCTGGGCCTTTTGCAGAGTGGACTGTGTGTTTTTAGAGCTAATGCACTGCAAGCCTCTGAAAGCAGCTCTGATGCGTGTGCCTGTGCCCCAGTGCTGAGGTGCTCAGCAGCAGATCGTCTCGTCTTGATGACACGTTTCAGTGTGTGGTGTAGTGTTCTCTCTCTCTGAGGGCCAGCTTGATTGGTTGATCGTGCCTGTGTTAGCGGTGTTGGTGGGTAGATAGTGTTCTCTCTCTCTGAGGGCCAGCTTGATTGGTTGATCGTGCCAGTGTTAGCGGTGTTGGTGGGTAGATAGTGTTCTCTCTCTCTGAGGGCCAGCTTGATTGGTTGATCGTGCCAGTGTTAGCGGTGTTGGTGGGTAGATAGTGTTCTCTCTCTCTGAGGGCCAGCTTGATTGGTTGATCGTGCCAGTGTTAGCGGTGTTGGTGGGTAGATAGTGTTCTCTCTCTCTGAGGGCCAGCTTGAGTGGTTGATCGTGCCAGTGTTAGCGGTGTTGGTGGGTAGATTGGCTCTGATGAACGGGGACAGGTTTGCCCCCTCCGCTCTGGTTTTCGTAGGGTGGGGGTGGGGTGGGGGTGTCCGGACGGCCGAACAGCCGGACGGCCAGTCGTCTCCCCTGCAGGGGCCAGCAGGAGGCGGCGGTGGCGGCGGGCTCTGATTGGCCGGGAGAGTGAGAGCCTGACTCCCAGCATTCCCGGGGTCGTGGATCACCAGCCGGCCGGCAGAGGGGGGGTTGGGGGGAGGCGGTGGGTGTAGGAGGGGGGCGGGGGTTTCCGCCCCAGCGGGTCGGGGGCTAATCTGCACGGCTGGTCTGCAGGCTGCAGGAGATTAGGCCATGTGAGGGGATTAAACCCCCCGACACCGCCCCCCAGCCTCGAACCCTGTCCCGGGACCCGCGGACCCGCCCTCCTCCCAGCCCTCATCCGCTCCTATCCCAGTTTCTGCCCCCTCTCATTTTCCTCTGTCCCTTTCTCTCTGTTCCCCTCTTTCTCCACTTCTCTTCACCCCTCTCTCTTAAAAATAGTCCACCAAGCTCCCATCTTCTTTTTAAAATAACTCTGATGATGTGTGTGAAAGCATAAATCATCCAGCTGTTTTTGTTTTCAGTGTTTTTCAATGTTCAGTCCCTCCCTGTCTCTCTCCTGACCCCCTTTCTGCCTCTGGCTCTCTCTCTCTCCCCCTCTCTCTCTTCCCCTGCCCTCTCTGTTTCTCTATCCCTTTGGCCCTGTCTGTAAAGAAGCCCAGAGCTGCTTGTGTTCCTGGTGTTCTCCGCCTGACGCAGTGACTGCAGGGGGAGTTGTAATCGAGCGTTTTATCAGCGTGTCATCTGTGCGTGTGAAATGTCTTTCCCCGCGTCTCTCCTGTTCATGCTGACAGCGTTTCTGTGTCTGCTCTGTCCTCTCTCCTCTCTCCAGCGCGGTCACCTCCTCCTTACGAGGGCTTGTTTTCATCCGGACCTGTGCTGGCATGGGATAAACGCTCGTTTGTGTCGAGACAAATAAAAAGCCTGTACCGTAGAATCGCCCTGGTTCCGCCCTGTTTGAGCCCTGAAAGGCTCTTTCTCATGTGTGTCTGAGTTAAAAATAAACGCGTCTCTCCTGCTCTGCTCTGCTCCCCTCAGAATGAAGAGCTAGATAAGAAGTACGCCGGCCTTTTGGAGAAGAAATGGACCTCAGTCATCAGATTACAGAAGAAGGTTTGTAGCTGTGCGAGCGTGCGTCACGTTTAGCCTGGGCCTCTGCACTGATCTCCTCTCCTGATGCATCACAGTTTGATCCGCTCCAGGTTTTAGTAGAAGCCTGTTAGCGCACTGAGTGTCAGCCTCCTGTTGGTGGCGCTAACCTGCTTTAAGGGAAGACCTGGACTGGCTCAAAGCTCTGTCCAGGAGGAGAGCTGGGACCATGTCTGCAGTTTCCTCTGGATCTGATGGTACGGGGTCTCCCACCCCTGGTCCTGAGGGCGGCTACAGTGTTCTGCTGTAGCCAGTTTAGAACCAGTAGACCTGGAATCATCTGCATTCACCCTTTGAAGAGCAGGCTTGAATAGAACAGTCAGTGTTCCAGAACTCCACTGCTTTCAGTCACCGGCAGTGATTGTGACATCAGCATTAGAATGTTCAGCTAAGAACATTCTAATCACTCATTTGTGACCTCACAGTTTAAAGGCTGAATTGATCTATTAAATGCTGACTGATAGCAGAAACCAGCCAAAGCTGGTCTGCGTTTGATTGGGGCCTGGAGCCTGGTTTATGACACAACCTCTGCACCCAGCTGCGGAGGCCGGAGTGTTTCCTGGGCGGGTGATAAAGGGGGCGTGAGCGTGTGGAGCGCCGTGTCGGCGGCTATCCGCTACCGGGAAGCGCTGCAGTTCAGCAGCGCGGAGCCGATTATCTGAGGAGCTGAAGATGGCGTTTGATTGGAGCCTCAGCGCTCAGACGCCCGGTAACCGAGCCACAGAGCGGGGGCGGCGGGGCTTAGCGGCGCTCGGAGGCCTCGATATCCCATAAACCCCGGGCTCAGAGCCTCTCAGGGCGGGTGGCTGTTAAGAACAGGATTAACCCGGACCCCAGCGCTCGTCTGACCTCCCGCACTGCTCAGGATTCTTATCTGGATTCCTCTCGCCCCCCAATCCCCCCCCCCTCCCCAGCCAGGAGCTGCATCCTGTTTTGGTGGCAGAAACACACTGTTGTGTTCCAGTGGCTGAGGGGCTCTTAGATATGTGGGTTACCTGCTGTGACTGACGGGTCCACAGCTCCTGTCCCGTTGCTGTTAGCTGCTTTTCCTCCAGCCAGTTACCCCCTGGCTTTTCACTCAAATGATGATCCTCTGCCCTCCGTGCAGGTGATGGAGCTGGAGTCCAAGCTGAACGAGGCGAAGGAGGAGATCACTCTGGGGGGGCCCATCGGGCAGAAGCGGGACCCCAAGGAGTGGATCCCGCGCCCCCCAGAGAAGTACGGTCTGAGCGGCCACCGCAGCCCCGTCACCCGCGTCATCTTCCACCCCGTCTTCAGCGTCATGGTGTCTGCCTCCGAGGACGCCACCATCAAGGTGCGGCCCGCTCGCCCTCCTCCTCTCCTCTCCCCTCTCTCCTCTCCCCTCTCTCTTCTCTCTCCTCCCGCTCTCTCTCTCCCCTCTCCTCTCTCCTCCCTCTCTCTCTCTCTCTCCTCCTCTCTCTCCCTCCTCTCCTCCCTCTCTCCTCTCTCTCTCTCTCTCTCTCTCTCTCTCTCCTCTCTCTCTCCCCCCTCCGTCTCTCTCTCTCTCTCTCTCTCTCTTGCTCCGGTGCTGGCTGTGTCTCCATACGGGGCTGTTTGTTGTGCAGGGTGTTGCTGAGTCACAGAGAAGCTCAGTGTTCTGCAGGGAGCTCCTCCCCCCAGGACACGCCCGCCTGCGTCAGCTCTGCACCCCCCCTCAGCACACACACTCACGCACGCACCAAACACGCATGCACGCACACCCAGCATGTACACATGCGTACACAAAATATCATCACGTGTGTTTTTGTCTGAGTTATTTATACTCGCATCAGCCAACCCCCCCCCCCCACTGCTCCTCCTCTCAGAGCTGATTTGCACTATTGATTTTTTGTGGAACATAGAAAAGAGATGCTGTCACCAGCCAAATCAGACACACACACACATGCACACACACGCACACACACATACACGCACGCACGCACACACACACACGCACACGCACACACGTACACACAGACACTCGCGCACACAGCACTGCTCTACTTTCAGGGAAGCTGGTCCCACCAACCAATCCGCTTACAGGACACTGCAGCTTCCCTTTCCACACACTAGAGCTGCAGTGTCTGTGCTCGAGACTGAGCTGTGATTGGATAACGCCGGTGCTGTCCTGCTGACCTGGTCATATGGTTAGCCTATGGTCAGACGGCATGCCTCGGGGTTGGGGCTGGGCCCCCTGTGGCCCCCTGCTTCCCCCTGTGGCCCCCTGCAGCCCCCTGTGGCCCCCGGCTCTGAGCCGGTGATGATGGTCTCTATGCAGCTGCTGACATTTGATATTGATCTGCCTTTAAAATGGATCTCCTGGGCTGAGCAACCTTTTCAGCCGTTTGAGCTGTCAAGCCGTGACATCATCGCATTGAAAACGCCTTCAAACGCATTCCTCTCTCTATCTCCATTATTTTATTTCACTCCCTCACCCCCCTCCCCCTTCCCCGTCTGCAACAGCATGCTCCAAATCAGGTTCTGACATCTCAACGATTGAACAAAGAACGGAAACAAAAAAACAGACGAGACAAAAGACTGAGGAGACCTCGAAGGCCAGGATGTCTGTCTGAGTGTGTGGTGAAAAGGCTATTAACAAGACCCCTGCTCTTCAGCCTTCACAGAACTGTCTTCTGGGAAATGTAGTTTCAGTCTTAACAATCAGAATGGACTTTTCATAGTTTGAATATCAGCGCTGCAGTGTTGGAGAAATAAGCTCTGCTTGGTGTCTTTCCCTGTGAAGTGAATAGGGGGTGTATGGATTGGGGCCTGTGCGCGCTACACTGGGGGCGGAGATGATCATTTCTGTCTCGCTGCGAGGCCCAGACTCCCTGCGTGTGTGATGTCATTATTCCAGCCTCCTGCGCAGCGCTGCACTCTGGGAGAAGCCCTTTATCAGGCCCACAGGAGCTGAGAATAACCCTCTTTATTATAAAAACCACTCCCTGCAAATACTACGCCTGGGAGCCGGAGGAACAGACAGAGATCAGAGATTTGTTTTACTTGCTCAGAAAAATATGTATGTATTGCACAAAGAAGTTGTAACAGTGGGCTTTGGTTGTAACAGCAGTTCTGTCTTTGTAAGCATTAAGATCTTAGTCCGTCTGTGGAAGTGTTTTACAGGGGCTGCTTCACATGCATAGAAACGCACCTTTTTTTTTTTTGAACTGCTGGGACACACGCCCTGCAGTCTGAGGGTGCTTTGTCCAGACGTGGGTTGCGGGTTCGATTCCCCTGTGTGGGACCGTGCCGGCAGCCTCGGCCCTCTCCCCTGCCCTCGCCCTCCGCAAGCTGTTGTGCTTTCGCCTGATTGGTCGCCCGTGGAGCCGGCAGACGGGCCTGCTGGGTTCAGCTGTGGGGTTGGGGGGGGGAGGGTGGGCGGGCGGGCGTGTTTGGGATGGTCTGGCTATAGCTGCAGTCTCTCTGGCCTTCTCTCTCTCATGCTGTATTGACAGGACATGCATGTGTGGACTGTGTCAGGTGTGTGGAAATAAATGTACACATGAAAGCAGATGCATTTCACACCAGCAAACACTGTGCAGTGAACCTGACCTTACCAGACCGGTCCACTGGACGGATTTAAAACCAGCAGACGTGGCTGAGACACACACTCCATACCCAGTGCCTTCCTATCTGTGCTGTATGCTGTATATATGATGAATAATGAGAGATGTCTCCTGTACTGTATGTTTAATGAGTAACGTGCAGTGTCCCCCTCCCCCTCCCTCCCCAGGTGTGGGACTATGAGACGGGGGACTTTGAGCGCACGCTGAAGGGACACACGGACTCTGTGCAGGACATCTCCTTCGACCAGACCGGGAAGCTGCTGGCCTCCTGCTCCGCAGACATGACCATCAAACTCTGGGACTTCCAGGGCTTCGAGTGCATCAGGACCATGCATGGTGAGGGGGGGTATCAGGACCATGCATGGTGAGGGGGGGTATCAGGACCATGCATGGTGAGGGGGGGTATCAGGACCATGCATGGTGAGGGGGGGATCAGGACCATGCATGGTGAGGGGGGTATCAGGACCATGCATGGTGAGCGGGGGTATCAGGACCATGCATGGTGAGGGGGGCATCAGGGGGCATCAGGACCATGCATGGTGAGGGGGGTATCAGGGGGCATCAGGACCATGCATGGTGAGGGGGGGGGGCTTCGAGTGCATCAGGACCATGCATGGTGAGGGGGGCATCAGGACCATGCATGGTGAGGGGGGCATCAGGACCATGCATGGTGAGGGGGGGGCGTCAAGACCATGCATGGTGGGGGGGGGGCATCAGGACCCTGCATGGTGACGGGGGGGCATCAGGACCATGCATGGTGAGGGGGGGCATCAGGGGGGCATCAGGACCATGCATGGTGAGGGGGGGGGCTTCGAGTGCATCAGGACCATGCATGGTGAGGGGGGGCATCAGGACCATGCATGGTGAGGGGGGCATCAGGACCATGCATGGTGAGGGGGGGGGCGTCAAGACCATGCATGGTGGGGGGGGGGGCATCAGGACCCTGCATGGTGACGGGGGGGCATCAGGACCATGCATGGTGAGGGGGGGGCTTTGAGTGCATCAGGACCATGCATGGTGGTGGGGGGGCTTTGAGTGCATCAGGACCATGCATGGTGGTGGGGGGACTTTGAGTGCATCAGGACCATGCATGGTGAGGGGGGTTAGGGTAGGCAGTGTGCTGCATAAATCGTCCTCAGGTGTGTGTGTTTAAGCCTCAGTGGTGCTGCCTGCTCCTTATGACAGTGAGAGACAGGCACTGTGGGGTTTAAATGTAAATGCGCACATGGACCTCAGTATAAAGACTCAGATTCCCTAACCCTAACCCTAACCCCCAACCTAACCCTAACCCTCACCCCCCACCCTAACCCTAACCCTAACCCCCCACCCTAACCCTAACCCTCACGCTCTCAGATAACCCTGTTAAAGCCTGGGTATGGAGAGCCCGACCCTGCCTTAATAACCAGAGTAATAACCCCCCCCCCCCTCTGAGCCTCTGAGCGCTTAAGAATAGACCTGACTGAGGGGGGTTTAAATAAATGGGGCTCTCGCACAGCGGGGGGGATGGGGGGTCGGTCTGCTGTGCCCCAGGTAGCTTGGTTTCCTTGGCGGGGAGGTGGGAGGGGGGGAGCCAATTAGAGGGGCTGGTGTCTGTAAGCAGCTAATTGGATGATGAATCGGCCGGCGGGGAAAAAAAAGGGGGCCGGCTTAAAAAAGAGCGGAACCGCGTGGAGAATGTTATCTCCCCTCCTAATCCCATAATCCCCCCTGCCAAACACGCCCGCCGCCGAGCTGGGTCTGCGGGCGTGCATCGCCCTGGAAACGGGGGACGCTGCTCCTGGGGGGCGGGGGGGTGGGGGAGACTCCCTGAAACAGCGGTGTGTTAGTCACAGTAACTCAGCGGCCTGGCGGTGTGCGACACTCAGATACGGGAGAGACGCTCCGCTGTGGTACCTGTCTAACGGGAGCCAGGGTTCCTGAGTTTACACCGCTAAATGTGTGTGTGTGTGTGTGTGTGTGTGTGTGTGTGTGTGAGCGTGTGTGAGCGTGTGTGAGCGTGTGTGAGCGTGTGTGAGCGTGTGTGAGCGTGTGTGAGCGTGTGTGAGTGTGCGTGTGTGTGTGTATTTGTGTGTGCGTATTTACTGCGACTGCTGTGTAAGCTGTGGACTCACTGTCCCGTTCTCTCTGTTCTTGTTTTCAGGGCACGACCACAACGTCTCCTCTGTGGCCATCATGCCCAACGGAGACCACATAGTCTCCGCCTCCAGGGACAAAACCATCAAGATGTGGGAGGTAGCCACTGGGTGAGAGAGCGCCACTGCACCAGCGAGGGTAGAGGGAAAAGGAGGAAGAAAGGAGGGCACAGAGAAGAGAGGGGGGGATGGAGGGGAAAGGAGAAAGGAGGGCACGGGGAAGAGGGAGAGAGAGATGGAAGATGCCGTAAAGATAGTACTGTCTGGTCGCTCCTGTGGGTGTATGGGGGGGGTGTCTTATCATTGGCTGGCAGAGCAGCACAGAGCCCCCCCCCCAGGGTGCCCCCCACAGCAGGGCGGTAACTGCTTCACTGTGGGGACCAACGCCTTCTCTATTTCTTATTCTCTCTCTCTCGCACACGCACACACTCACGCACACACACACACACACTCACACACACTCACTCATGTTCGCGCACTCACACACACACACACACACACACGCTTTGCTGATAGAGTAGGTCACGGATGTTCCACAGGGATCTTCTGACTGCACTCTACACAGGGTTTACATGATTATCAGTCACTGGTTACTGACACTGGATGCTGGGAGTTAAAGGTTCTTTCATGCATATTGTAGTTCTTGTGCTGCATTTTAATCTCTTTTTAGAATAAAATTATAGAGTCTTGATGGGTTAGGCTTTTGGCTGATGTGTTAATTGATTTGTAGGTTATGTGGTTGGTTTGTATGTAAAAGGAATTGTTTCTTAAGTGATATATAGGTTAAGTGGTTGATTTATATGTTAAGGGATTGACTAATTGGTTAAGTGATTTATAAGTTAAGGAGTCGATTTAAGTTAAGCGGTTGGTTAGGTGATTGGTTGGTTATTGGTTTACTGATGGCTGTCTTGGTTCTGACGCAGGTACTGTGTGATGTGATTGGTTATTGTTTGACTGATGGCTCTTGGCGCTGACGCAGGTACTGTGTGAAGATGGCAGGTGATTGGTTGGTGATTGGTTGACTGGTGCCTGTCTTGGCTGTGACGCAGGTACTGTGTGATGTGATTGGTCGACAGATAGCTCTTTGCTCTGGCGCAGGTACTGTGTGAAGATGACAGGTGATTGGTTGGTGATTGGTTGACTGATAGCTCTTTGCTCTGATGCAGGTACTGTGTGATGTGATTGGTTGACTGATGCCTCTCTTGGCTGTGACGCAGGTACTGTGTGACGTGATTGGTTGACTGATAGCTCTTGGTTCTGAAGCAAGTACTGTGTGATGTGATTGGTTGGTTCTTGTTTGACTGATGGCTCTTTGCTCTGGCGCAGGTACTGTGTGAAGACGTTCACGGGCCACAGAGAGTGGGTGCGCATGGTGAGGCCCAATCAGGACGGCTCGCTGATCGCCAGCAGCTCCAACGACCAGACGGTGCGGGTGTGGGTGACGGCCACCAAGGAGTGCAAGGCGGAGCTGCGGGAGCACGAGCACGTGGTGGAGTGCATCTCCTGGGCCCCCGAGAGTGCCCACCCCACCATCCTGGAGGCCACGGGGTCAGAGGTCAGAGTTCAAACCCCCCGCCCACACGTTCGGGACTTTCTGTCTTTGACCACGCCCCTCATGAATAATCAGTAGACCACTAGGTTTGAGCCGTGGCAGAGAAATGCTTTTGAGTGTTGAGTGCCCCCTGCTGGCCATCTCATTGGGCGAACAGAATGACTACATTTCCCAGCAGGCTTTGGCCGAATTGGAGGGTGTCGTGCTGGGGTCAGGAGCTTTTATAGGTGGAGGGTGTTTTTAGGGCGGGGCTGGACTCACTGGCTCCTCCCCCTGTCCCGCAGGCTAAGAAGAGTGGCAAGCCCGGCCCCTTCCTGCTGTCCGGCTCCAGAGACAAGACCATCAAGATGTGGGACATCAGCACTGGCATGTGCCTTATGACCCTGGTCAGTAGTGTGTGTGTGGACGTGTGTGTGTGTGTGTCAGTCTGTGTGCATGAGTGTGTACGTGTGTGTGTGTGTGTGTGTGTGTGTGTGTGGTGTGTGTGGTGTGTGTGCTGTGTATGTGTGTGTGTGGTGTGTGTGTGTGTGTGTGTGTGTGTAGTTACGTGCGTGCGTGCGGTGGTGTGTTCAGTCTGTGTGTACGTGTAGTGTGATGTGCGTGACGTGGAGTGTGTGTGTGTACGTGCGTGTGTGTGTGTGTGTGTGTGTCATCTGTGTGTACGTGTGTGTGTGTGGAGAGTGTGATGGAGGTGGTGTGTGTGTGTGTGTGTGTGTGTGGTGGTGTGTGTGTCGTGTACGTGCGTGTGTGTGTGTCAGTCTGTGTGTACGTGTGTGTGCATGAGTGTGTACGTGCGTGTGTGTGTGTGTGTGAGTGTGTGTGTGTAACGCTCTCTCTGACCGCAGGTGGGCCATGATAACTGGGTGCGTGGGGTGATAGTTCACCCCGGAGGGAAGTTCATCGTGAGCTGCGCTGATGACAAGACCCTGCGCATCTGGGACTACAAGAACAAGCGCTGCATGAAGACGCTGAGCGCCCACGAACATTTCGTCACCTCTCTGGGTGAGTCAGAGTCAATGACCGAGTCAGAGTCAGAGACTGAGTCAGTGACTGAGTCAGAGTCAGATTCAATGACCGAGTCAGAGTCATTCTGTCCCCTCTCTGGGTGAGTCAGAGTCAGAGTCAGTGACTGAGTCAGAGTCATTCTGTCACCTCTGCAACTAGTTGGGTTGAGAGAGTGAAATGTTTAATTTGGGATTTAAAGGTGAGCTATGTGGGGTGGTGGGGGGAGGCTATGCTTTGGGCTGTGGTGGGATCGAGGCTGTGCAGATCTCCTGAGACACTACAGGCTATTCTGCTGGCTTGTGCTCTCCTCTTTCTCTCTCCCTTCCTCTCACCTCCCTCCCCTCTTCTTCTCTGTTCCCATCTGTTTCCCTCCCTCCCTCTCTCTTTCCCTCCGTCTGTCTCTGTCTCTCCCTTTCCTCTGAAGGGCTGGGTTCAGTGTGCTTTATTGGCAGAAAAGCGCAC
Organism: Anguilla rostrata; assembly: GCF_018555375.3. Lineage (NCBI taxonomy): Eukaryota > Metazoa > Chordata > Actinopteri > Anguilliformes > Anguillidae > Anguilla > Anguilla rostrata. The sequence goes on from NC_057941.1 coordinate 52,673,071, forward strand.
AGAGCTTATAGCAGTGTTTACACACTCTGCTCCTCTCCTCCTCCCCTGTCTGTTCATATCTCTCTCCCCCACCTCCGTCGCTCCTTCTGCCTTCCTTTGTCTCCATCCCTTTCTTTCTCCCTCTCCCGCTCGCTCTATCTGCCACTCTCTCTCTCGGGCAGTGTGTCTGCATGTGTACAGTGTGGATAGAGTATTAGCAGGCTTTAGTGCAGGTGATTGTGTGTGTGTGTACGAGCGTGTGTGTGCGTGCGTGCACGTGCGTGCGTGCGTGCGTGCGTGCGTGCGTGCGTGCGTGCGTGCGTGCGTGCGTGCGTGCGTGTGTGTGCGTGTGTGTGCCTCTCTGCCATTATTAGATGTTCAGCGTGTGAAAATCCGTTTTTCCTGAAACAGTGGGACAGACAAATGGACTGAGCGTGTGCAGAAACACCCCAACTCTTTCATGTCACTAAGACTATCTGCTCTCTCTCTCTCCCTCCCTCTCTCTCTCTCTCTCTCTCTGCGCAGATTTCCATAAGACTGCTCCGTACGTGGTAACTGGGAGCGTAGATCAAACAGTAAAGGTTTGGGAGTGCCGCTGATTCTACCTGCAGGGCGACGCCCCTTCCTGGCCCCCCCACCCCACCCCCCCATCTCTATCCACCCCCACCTCCCACCCCCCCCACCCCCGTCTACATCTCCTCCCCCTCTTGGATGCACTCAGAACCATGGATATAGCCCACCCAGCTGTTTGAATAACTCTTGTCCTTTTATGTAAATTATTCTGGATGTAGATCGAGCTCTTAAATGTTACACGAAAAAAAAGTATTCTTGCATGGTGAATCCAAAATTGTATACTGTAAATTTCCATAACGTTGTCTAGGAAGTACCATAGGTTTAAGACCACGGGCTGGCCTTTTCACCGGCCTCATCTACAGAGAGCAGGCAGATCTGTGACTGGGTGATTAAAAGAATAGGGCACTAAAACTGGTAATTTAATGACCGTGTCGTTCTTACGTGTCGGATTATTTCTCTTTGTCTGTATTTTTTATTTTTTTTGGGTTCTTTTGTTTTGTTTTTTTCCCCCCTTCCCTTTTGTTTTTTTGGTTTTATTTTTGGTTTTTGCCTCCACTCTTGTAGTCTTGGTGCCTCGGTCGAGGACCCGGGAGAGCGATTGGGGGGGGTGTGGGGGCTTAATGAGAATGGAAGGAGTATAGCCCCCCCCCCCCCCCCCCCCCCCCCGGTGCACACTGGTGCGGTCTCTCTTCATTGGTTGTTTGCTGTAAGGCTCATAAGCTCTCTGGGTGTGCAGGGACCAGCCGGTGCACCTGTGGCGGGTGTGTTGGCGCTCTCGTCGCTGGGGGGGGCAGAGTGGCGGGGGGCGGGCCCTCGTCTCGACGCGGTGCTTCTCTCCGAGCTGTGGGCTTCCTTCCCTTCACAGGGGCGTGGTACTTTAAATCCCGGCTCCCCCGCGGACCTAGCGTAGCTGCTGAGGAGGTGCGGCCGGCAGCCATGTTGTTTTTTCTGTTTGCGGTTAGCTTTCGGGCGTCTGTGTTTCCGGTTACCCAGGAAGAGGAGTTTCCCTCTGTGGCCCCGCCCCCCAAAGGGACAGAGGCCCCACGCAGGGTCTGCAGTGCCCAAAGTCGGGTTGGGGGTCGGATGGGCTGTAATACCTCCCAAAACGGAAAAGGCACTCGCTCACTGTTCTGACCTCCCCCACATCTGCTGGGCCAAGGTGCTGTTCTGCACTGGGCCACGCCCTCTACCTCACCTGTAGCCTGCGCTCAGTTCCCCAGGGGAATGCCCTCTAGAGCCTCGTCCCCCCCCCCCCCCCGCCCGCCCTCCCAAACTGCGGTGGAAGACGAAAGAACTGCAGGATTACACGGGCGCAAGTTTGGGTTTAAAAAATGGGTTAGAAAGCGTGCTTTGAGTACTGAGGGCTGGGGAAGCTGGTGGTTGAAGGCCACTTGCTCCTGCAGGAGGTTGGTGTTTGATCCACACGTCCGCATGAGGGAGGGAGGGAGGGAGGGGGGTTCTGTAAAAGGGTAACTAACCTAACTCCAGGGGGCTGAATAACTCCTCCCACCCAGCAGCCACACCCACTCTATGGGCGTGGCCTTTTTAGCCCCGCCCTGACAGACTGGAGGTGATGATCGCTCTAAACTGGCACTTTGTTTTTCTGTTTTTTTTTTTTTTGGTTTGTTTTGTTTCTCTCTCTGCCTCATTTTTTTTTCCTCATTCAATAATTGTATCTTGATTTAAATTTATAAAAAGGAACAGTTGGCTAAGCAAAAAAAAGGAATGAACTTCATCATCAAGAAATGAAATGGGCAAAAACAAAAAACAAAATGGTGGCAAATATCCCGCTCTCTGGAAGAAGAGACGTGGAGAAAAAGAAGAAAGTGGAAGGCTAATTAAAAAAAATTTAAATGGGGGGGATTTCTAAATTCTAGTTCCAGTCATCTTGCTTAGCCCCACCCCTTAACTCCGCCCATCTTAGGTCTTCTGTCCAGTCCCAAGGCATTTAAAAAAATGGCTCCACCAACAGTCCAGTCATACTGCGAGATCTAATTTTAAAGCTAGCCTTTTTTTCCTTTCTTTCTATCGTCCTCATGGAGAAAAAAAAAAAAAAAAAAAAACTTAAAAAATGCAATTATATAATAAAGAATTTCCCTGCTTTAACCCAAGCCATTATCGAGCTTCTTTGGCAGTTTCCTGCTGTGTGTACCGCACGCTCCCGGCTGTGGGGATCTGTGTGGCATCGGTCATGTGACGCTGCGCGTGACGTCACCGGATCCGGCGTGTCTGGGAGGGGCCTGGCTGGTGGGCGGAGCTTGTGTGGCTCCGCCCCCCCCCCCCCCCCCAGAGTGTCCAGTCACAGGAAGGCTCCGCTTCTGGTGTGCTCTGACTGAGGGAGGGGCCCTGCTCCTGAGCCCCCCCCCCCTTCTGCTCATGGGATTGTGGCAGACTGAATTTAGGAGAGGACTGCACGTCGAGCACCCCCCCGCTGCCCCCCCACCCCCAAAAACAAACAAATAAAGAACCTGTTCCAGATTCTGTGGTTTATTTGAAGATGGGCCCATGTTTTATTGTAATCTCTCTCACTCTCCCACTCAACCCCCCCACCTTTTCTTTTTTTGTTATTTTGGTTTATTTTTTTGCCCAAAGAGAGGTTCAGACTGCACGGTACACTGTGCATTAAAGGATCATGGGAAAAGTAGTTTGGTTCTGCACGGTGACGGTGTATTGCTGTGTTAATTTTTTCCCCCGTTTTGAAATGCTGTGCGATGCAGAATGTGTTCTGTTTGTTTTAAGAATTAGCTGAAGCCAAAAATGTGGAAAATGCCCTTAGTTCAGAGAATTTTTTTTTTCTTGGTGTCTTTGAATGAAGAAGCCTTCGACTGATTCCTGGTGTTTTAAATCTGTCCTGAGAGAGAGAGGGGGGAGAAGAGGGGGGGAAAGAGAGAAAAGGATAAAAGGCACTAGCCCATTCTCTGTTCCCAAGCAATCCCAGTTCTGCATTTGCTATGCGGACAGACGGGGAGGACAGCCTCGTCTGTGCAGTGTGTCTGTGCAGTCCTTCTCTGCATCTGCAGCCTGTCTGCACAGTCAGTCTGTCTGTCTGTGCAGTCAGTCTGTGTGTCTGCAGCCCGTCTGCGCAGCCGGTCTGCTATTCCTGCCTTGTGAGTCTGTGACGGGGCTCTGGACCTGTCTGCCCAGTGGGGTCTCTGCTTCTGTGTCTCTCACTCTTCACACACAGTAAATTGTTAACGATATATCTGGATGTCATTATTGTTTGCAACATAATAATAATAATAATAATAATGATAATAATAATAAAAACTGTAAATATAAACGGTTTTGTTTGTGTTTTGTCCCAGGGGTGAGTTGGGTAAAGGTGAGGTGCTGTGTGTACAAGATCCACGATTCCATAGGATTTGGAAAACGTTTTAGCATTTTTGTCATAATATTTTCCATTGAAATTCACACCAGTCAAAGTAAACAATTGTATCTGTCACATGCACTATGAATTATTGTAAAAAAAAAAAAAACGAACAAATAAAAAAATCTGTGTCTGGCTACATTATATAAGGGGGGGGGGGTTCAAAGAATGTTAAGTGTGTGGTAATCTCAGAATTTGGAAGCCCCTGTTCCAGATCATGGAAAGGACTTTTTTTTTTTTGTAGTTTGAAGAGGGAACGTCAACGGAAGTCTCAGACATTATCAAGTGAAACGTCCGCCCTCTGAAATGCAATTTTAATGTGCAGTCACATTACAGGTTGATTCATCAGCCTCTCCAGAAGCCATTAAACTCGTTAGGGTTAATCAACGTGATGTATGACTGGGGAGGTGAGTGAGCGCTGGATGTGGAGGCTTTAAACAAGAGGATGATCTGAAGGAGCTTGGAAATGAGGCATTAATACATGAATCTGAAGGGCACAGGAGGTGAATCAGTCTTACTCAACACAGTTCATATTAAACACATTTTTTGTCTAAAATCTAAAATTAGACTTTAGGTTGTTTCCAAGGTTTTAGTTGTATTATTATTACTGGTGTTATTTCATTACCCTGTGACAATGTTATGAGTTGTGCCTACACTGGGTGGCACGCATGTAGGTGAGTTCAAATTGAAAGTGTTTAAATATTAATTCATATCCTCCCCCATTTACACAAAGTGAAACATTCAGTCAACTTAAAAATTCTTTGAGTGGTCCCATCTAAAAAATGTATTTGGCTTGTTAAAAATAAATAGGTTAATTGAATGAAATAGTCAAATTAAAATTGTTAGATGTGGCCACTTGAAGAATTCTGACGAAATTTTAAATTGATCCAACGTCTCACTTATTTAAATGTCCTATATACAGCCCCAACTGCAAGGTCATGAGTCACAGTCTGACTGTTGTCAAAGGGGGACAGCTGTGACCGTCACGAGCCTTTATTCGCGGTGGTGCACCAAACCTTCCAGATATTAAATAATTAAAAAGGGACCATTCGACTCATTATCTTTCAAAAAATCCCCTGTCTTGGGGTAAGATATGAGGGCGATGAATGGATGGTGAGTATGACATAAGTATGATTGCATTTGATGTATGACACAAGGGTGGGGATGGGGAAATTATAATTAACCTTGAAAAATACGTATGAAATATAATGTTAAAAAAAATGGGGGGGGGGGTCATGAGAAAATGATTATTACGGGGGGAAAAAGATTTAAAAGGACCTTGTGAATTATAGGGATGAGACCGACCTTGAAATGATCTATTCATTTTTGTTGATTTCCAACTTGTGAAATGATCCGTTTTTATTACATTTTTAATTCGGCAAGATTGGTACACCCCGTGACCTTCGCCACATATGAAACTATAATAGCCTTTTTACGCTCATTTCTCTGTGGATTTGAGAACGAGCCCTGTATGGTGATATGCCATCGTGATAGAATGTCGATGGGTGATGGGCGCGAGCGCTGCTGCATCATTCAGTGCTGTAGCAATGCATTATTCATGTCGGGGTGCGGGGCGTGCAGATATATCCATTTGCGTCGTGCCTTAATCGGGAAAGTGTGGTCAAGCAGGCGGAAAGCGTTAACCCAAATGAGGAAACCGTAAAATCTGACCGACATCCTACCAGCTGCCATGGCCAGTGCAGAAACCGTAAGTTCACGTGCCCCCATCCCGTGCCAAAAGCACAACAGCAATGAATGACCTAACCTTGTTCAGAAAACCGCGCTGTCCTAAGTTCTGACGCACGTTTTTAATTCCGCCTTGGTGCTAACGCCCACGTTTCTCAAAACTCTCCACGTGTCATTATTTCTTTGGATGTTACTATAAAAAATAAAAAGCAAAACCTCAACAACAAGAGCAATTAAATGATGTTATTATAAAATGAACTGGACTACTTGGGGGGTTTCTGCTACACATTGGACCCTGCTTATTACTGCACCCATCTTTACCGTTGACTTGTCCCAAGCACAGGACTGTCCCAAAGCTGTATGCTGACGTCATATTCGGCGCCGGCGCAGATTCAATGACGTGAAATGTGTACAGCCCATGCAACCGAAAGCGTTAGTACAACGTTACAGCCTTAAGTTTTATGCATCTAGTTAGCTAGCTTGACAGCGTGCATTGCACTCTTTCGGGTTAACGGGCAACGGGGTTCATTCCAGCTTTCTGGAATCCGACTTCACTCCACATCAACCTCAATTTCAAAGGCAAGGTGAATGCATCGCGATAATGTGAAAAATGACAGCAATACTTAGCTAACGTGCACTTTAGCTGATAGTAGCCAAGTTGGCTAATAACTTGCTAGCTTGGTAGTTTAATTTTCCAGATGGCTAGATCTATAAGTTTGTGTGTGAGACTGATTTGAGTAGTTAACGTTTGCTTGTTTAATTTTTTTTGTCTTGAAGCCTCAGCATATATGGCTTGATGTCAAAGTGCTACAAAACTCAGTCAACAACTACCAAGCTAACACTGGCTAGTACAACGTGGAAGATTGTTGTCAGTCAGGCTAGTTATAACCTGTAGTTATCAACATGGTTCTCGATAGATACTGTAAGTGCAGCAGCGAGGTTTGCAGTTTGGTTGCGATTGCGAATTAAACTCAGTAACTGTAACTGGAAAAATACGATGATAGTTTCTAACAGCCAACCTTGCAGCATACAATTCCGATTAGTCGTTTTAGATTGAAATTGCTGAACACTTCGCTTGGAAGCAGTGTTGTTCCCGCTTTAAATATAACTTAAACGTTAGCTAACTTACGTGATATAGCACCGAGACTGATTACAGATGATCGCCGTTTTCACTCCGCTAGGTAACGATAATTAACCGTGCTTTATTCCCAGTTGCAGGATGGCTCTTAACAAATCGATGCACCCCAGAAATCGATACAAGGACAAGCCTCCGGACTTCGCGTACCTGGCTTCCAAGTACCCAGAGTTTCAGCAGCACGTACACACCAACCTCACCGGGCGAGTCGGGTAAGTGGATGAAAATCATATAAATGTCCACCATCCCTAAGTCCTTGAGTACTTGTACCTGTCTCTAATAGCTCTCATTGATATAATAATGCACTGGCTCTAACGATGTAATGCATATGGTCCCTGCTCTAATGATGTAGTATATAGGCTATAGTATTTGGCAATTATTCAGTGTCTGAACTGGCAAATGTCAGAGCAGGTGGTGATGTCAAAAGCAGGGACTGGCTGGCTGATTTTTCCTGTTTGGTGTGTCAAACATGTAATTCACCATTTGGCTGTTCCCAGCCCTATTCAAAGTGCTCAGCCAGCATAGCCTAGAGATAAGACACTGAGCAGGAACTGGAGGCGTAGCCATTTTAGGTTTGTATGTGTGTGTGTGTGTGTGAGACATTAAACAAGGGCGTATTTAACTTCATTTTGCCTATGGGTAGTACTGATGTTCTGCGTGTGTTTGTATTTTGGGTGGTGCGCTCTCTCCGCATTGGCCACGTGTCTGTGACTGTAACTACTTTACTCAAACACCTCGCCCCTCTTCTCCTCTCCTCCCACCCTGCTCATTTCCCCCCTTTTCTACGGGGATTCGGGTCATGTGACGCAGCCCAGCGGAGTCTTCACCTCGGCTGCTGCTTCCTGAGTCGGCCTGGTTGCCGTGGGCAACAGGTCTCCAGCGAATAGGGAGGAGGAGGGGGCGGGGCTTTTGTAGTGGAGGGTAGTGCTGGAGGGTGAGAGAGCTGAGAGCGTGCTCTGTCCGTCCGTCTGTCTGTCTGTAAGCAAGGAGAGGGACGGACGGCGCTCCGGTGAGGGGGGGGGTGAGGGGTGTGGGGGGGGGGGGCACGGGGGGCACAGGGGAGCCGGTGGTGCCGCTGGGTGATGGACTCAGCTGGACTGGTCAGGAACTCAAATTCCTGTGGAACTCAGAGCCTGGGGGGTTAAGCATCCCCCCTCCCCACACACACACACACACACACACACAGTCTCACACATACATACACACACACACACACACACACACACGGTACACATGCTCACACACACATGCGCACACACACACTCACTAAACACACACATACATACACACACACACACTAAACACACACATAGTCTCACACATACATACACACACACACACGGTACACATGTGCACACACACACTCACTCTCTCTCACACACACACTCACTCTCTC
>NC_057941.1:52683706-52703706 GCF_018555375.3 Anguilla rostrata
CTGCTTATAATCTTTTCCTAGTATCCCTCTCTCTATCCTTATTATTATCTGCTGCATGAATGTGATTATTGCTATTATTCTTTAATACTTAACGGTGATTATCGGTGCTCCTGTTGGTCCTGTAGTGACGAAGCGTAGACCATCGCATCTCACAGTCGGGCGTGGATGGGCGGGGACAGACACAACCGCTCTTTCAAGGACCGCCACCTGATCTGGCGCAGTGCGTGACACACCTGATCTTTCACAGAGACCCGGACACACCTGATCTTTCACAGAGACTCTGACACACCTGATCTTTCACAGAGACTCTGACACACCTGATCTTTCACGCAGTCACACTCATACACCTGATTAAACACACTGTCCCCATAGCGGGCCTGTGACACGCTGCGGTAAAGGCACTGTGTGTGTGTGTGTGTGTGTGTGTGCAACAATGACAGTTAGAGAAACATTAGAACTGAGACCTTTGAGACAGTGAAGGTCATAACAGTCAGCTCTCTCTCTCCCCCTTCCTCTCCCTCTCTCTCCCTCTCTCTCTCTCTCTCCTCCCTCTCTCTCCCCCTTCCTCTCTCTCTCTCTCTCCCTCTCTCCTGTGTGAAACACAGCCCCGCCCCCTCCAATCCACATCTGCCAGTGAGCACCGCTGCACACACCACACCCAGACTCTCACCCAGAGAGGTGCCAGACAGAGCCAGCCGCTAACGCTAACCGGCTAATTACACACACACACACACACACACACACACTCACTCACTCGCACACATAGATGCATGCACACAATGCACACACCCATACACACACGCACTCTCTCTCATACACACACACACACACTCACACCATGTACGCACACACACACAATCTCTCACACACGCACACACACAATCTCTCACACACACACATCCTCCAGTACACACACACAATCACACACACACGACACACACCTCTTTCACACACACACGCATCAGGTACAACAACAAGGTGTCACACACTCACTTCGGTGATCGCACACGTCTACTTGTGGTAGTCACACACTCGCTGTCAGATTGCAGAGGTTTTCCTCAGCAGTGAATTCAGGGTGGGGGGGGGTGGGGGTGTCAGCACCAATTACTGACTTGTGAATAACAATACATGGCCCAAAAATAATAGCATCGAGAGAGTGAACATCTAAAAGATAGCGCTATTATATAAACTATAAGTATGAAAATAACTTTTATTTTATTGTTTGGGATCCACTATAACTCATTTCAGATTGAGACACTGGTAGCAGAGAGGGGGAATGACAGCATCCCTGTGTGTGTGCGTGCGTGCGTGCGTGCGTGTGTGTGTCATGGTGTGTTTGTGTCTGTCTGTGGTGTGTGGTGGTGGTGTGTGTGTGTGTGTGTCTGTTGTGTGGTGTCTGTGTGTGTGTGTGTGTGTGTCTGGTGTGGTGTGTCCAGGTTAAACTTTAAGGACCCGGAGGCGGTGCGAGCTCTCACCTCTGTGTGTGTGTGTGTGTGTGTGTGTGTGTGTGTGTGGGTCCCCAGGTTGAACTTTAAGGACCCGGAGGCGGTGCGGGCTCTCACCTGCACCCTGCTGAAGGAGGATTTCGGGCTGAGCATCGAGATCCCCCTGGAGCGCCTCATCCCCACCGTCCCGCTCAGGCTGAACTACATCCACTGGGTGGAGGACCTGATCGGGGGGCAGGGCGACGGCGGGACCCGGCGGGGCATCGACATCGGTACACCCCCCGAAAGAGGGGGGGGGCGGGGGGCAGGGAGGGAGTGAGTTCGCTTATGCATGTGTGTGAGTGCTTGTGTGCGCGTGTTTGTGTGTGTGTGCGCGTGTGCGCGTGTGTCTGTGATTGTCCGTCTGTGTCTGTGATTAGTGTCAAGCTTGTGATGGATGGCGGTGTGTAGTCTGTGACCCATTTGGTGCCCTCAGACCGCCCCCCCATAGAGACCAACCTGTGTCACATTATACACACTAATGTGACACCCCTACACCCCCCCCCCCTTCTCTGAAGAACATAATGGGTTGAGTGATCCCAGGGCCATCTGTGTGTGCGTGTGGGCCTAAGTGGATGTGTGTGTGTGTGTGTGTGTGTGTGTGTGTGTGTGTGGTGTGGCCTCGGGAGTGGTACGTGTGTGTGTGTGTGTGTGTGGGGAGTGTGTGGTGTGTTGGGGTGTGGTGTTGTGTGTGCCTAAGTGGATACGGTGTGGTGTGTGTGGCCTGATGTGTGTGTGTGTGTGTGGGGGGCCTAAGTGGTAGTGTGTGTGTGTGTGTGTGTGTGTGTGTGTGGCTGTGGATACGTGTGGTGTGCCTAAGTGGTGTGTGTGTGTGTGCTGTGTGCTTGTGTGTGTGTGTTGTGTGGTGTGTGTGGTTCCTAAGTGGATGTGTGTGTGTGTGTGTGGTGTGTGCCTAAGTGGTGTGTGTGTGTGTGTGTGTGTGTGCGTGTGGCTAGTGGATGTGTGTGTTGGTGTGGCGTGGGCTAAGTGGTGTGTTGTGTGTGTGTGGCTAGGGGTGTGTGTGTGTGTGTGTGTTGGTGTGGCTAGTGGTACGTGTGTGTGTGTGTGTGTGGCCTGAGGTGGGTGTTGTGTTGTGTGTGGTGTGTGTGTTGTTGTTTGTCTGACCTTGTGGGGACCCCCAGGTACCGGCGCTTCCTGTATTTACCCTCTGCTGGGCGCCACCATGAACGGCTGGTTCTTCCTGGCCACTGAGGTGGACGACATCTGCTTCAACTTCGCCAAGAAGAACGTGGAGAACAACGGCCTGGCTGACCTCATCAAAGGTGAGCAGTCTAGGAACTACAGTGCCCCCTGTGGAAGGAGGAGAATATAGCAGTCTGTGGTACAGTGCCATACTGTGCTTAGTGGTTTATAAGTGTGTATAATGGGAGTTGATATGTATTGATAGTTCATCGCACCGATCTGTATGGTGTGGTGTTCTTCGCTGAGAGTTGTCAGTGGTTTGGTCAGAAGTGGTCTGTAGTAGTGGTCTGTGGTAATGGTCAGTTGTGTATGCTTTGGGTCAGTAGTGGTCTGTAGGTGTGTGTGTCCTTGGCTGATAGTTGTCAGTAATGGTCTGTAGTAGTGGTCTGCAGTAATGGTCTGTAGTAGTGGTCTGTAGTAAAGGTCTGTAGCAGTGGTCTGTAGTGGTCTGTTTGTGTGCTTTGGGTCAGTGGTGAAGGTTCCTCAGAAGACCCTGCTGATGGATGCTCTGAAGGAGGAGTCTGCGCTGGTGTACGACTTCTGCATGTGCAACCCACCCTTCTTCGCCAACCAGCTGGAGGCAAAGGTACACACACGTACTTATACACACACTCTCACACACACACACACACAGACCCACACACACACACATACACACACAGGTGTGTTGCTGTTCTGTTGCTGTATGATAATGTAGGTCAGAGCAGCTGCTCTCCTGTCAGTGTTTGGCAGGTGAGTTTGGCTCTGTGCAGCTGTGGCAGGAGGCAGGAGAGAGACGTTTTGGTGCATTGTGGGTAAAGATGTCAGACGGAGAGCGTGTTCGCGGTGGACCCCTGATACCGGGAGATTTACAGGACAGATGGCGAGGGTGGGGTCGGGGTAATGAGATTAATTACTGCTAGTCTGAGCCAATCAGTGCGTCGATGAGTCTGAGCCAATCAGTGCGTCGATGAGCCGGTCCAGTGTGTTTACGCTCCGCTCTGAGGAAGAGCGCTGTGGACATTCTGAGGAAGAGCGCTGTGGACATTCTGAGGAAGAGCGCTGTGGACATTCTGAGGAAGAGCGCTGTGGACATTCTGAGGAAGAGCGCTGTGGACATTCTGAGGAAGAGCGCTGTGGACATTCTGAGGAAGAGCGCTGTGGACATTCTGAGGAAGAGCGCTGTGGACATTCTGAGGAAGAGCGCTGTGGACATTCTGAGGAAGAGCGCTGGGACATTCTGAGGAAGAGCGCTGTGGACATTCTGAGGAAGAGCGCTGTGGACATTGAGGAAGAGCGCTGTGGACATTCTGAGGAAGAGCGCTGTGGACATTCTGAGGAAGAGCGCTGTGGACATTCTGAGGAAGAGCCCCTAAAACGCCGCGGCGACTCGCCGGAGGGTCGGGGAGCGGGCGGGGTCAGTAACCGTGGCAACGGAGCGCGGCGTATAGCGTTAGATGTGCAGGTGTTGCTGCCTTTGGTTTAACAGGGCTGTGTGTGTGTGTGTGTTTGTGTGTGAGTGTGTGAGTGTTTAATGTATGTGAGGAACATATGATTGAATGTGTTTTATGTGCCTGGCAGACAAAGTGTGTAGATCAAAGCACAGTGCGGTGTGGCCCTGTTGTGACAGAATATAGACACTAAGAAAAGGAATGAAAAGAACCTGGATGGATAAAAGTACCGAAATAAAAACACATTTATCTGGAAAGATGCCTGATTAGAATGGATGTAACAGGAGTACGATCCGACACACAGAGGGATCAAATGCACACACAAAGGAAATGAAAGTAGCTGTGATCTTTCTCTCTCCTCATCCCCATTTCCCCCCTCTCTTCCCCCCCCCCACCCCCTCGCAGGGTGTGAACTCCCGGAACTCTCGGCGCCCCCCGCCCAGCTCGGTGAACACCGGGGGGGTGACGGAGATCATGGCCGAGGGGGGGGAGCTGGAGTTTGTGAAGAGGATCATTCACGACAGCCTGCAACTGAAAGGGAGACTGCGGTGAGAGAAGGACGGACAGACAGACGGACGGACAGACAGACAGACAGACGGGCGGACGGACAGACAGACAGACAGACGGACAGACGGACGGACGGACAGACAGACAGTAGTGCTGTCGTGGTGTAGTGGTCAAAGAGTCACTCTTTTAACCAGGGGGTTGCAGGTTTGAAGCCTTTCTGCTGTAGAGCTTCTGCGAGGCTCGTTCTGTTTAAGGGCCGTCCCTGTCCCTGGCGCCTGGACGGGGCCCCAGGGTCCGGTGCAGAACCCGGACCGCTGGGGGCGGGACGTTTGGGTCAGCCGAGACCTCGGCGTCTGGTCGGTGGTCCGTGACCGCTGCCGGTCGGCCTGGCTCCTGCGGCCCACCTGCGGAGCTGCTCGCCCTCCTCCCGCCTTTTTTTCTCGCCTCTTCTGCAAAGAAGAAAAGGTGGAGGAGAGGAGAAGAAGAAACAGTAGAGAGGAGGTATAGAGAGAGAGATAGAGGGAGAGGGGGTATGAGAGAGGGAGAGGAGGAGAGGAGAGGGGGTATGAGAGGAGGAGAGGAGAGGGGGAGAGGGTCTCACAGGGTAATGGAGCCGTATGGTGAGGGAGGCGGATCTGTCTTCCTGCGTTTATTTAATCCATCAGTAGACAAGGGGAACAATCTCCCCAATTACCCCCCCAACACACACACACACACACACACACACACACACACACACACATACACACACACACTCCCCCCCAAACACACACACACACACACACACATACACACTCCCCCACCATTACCCCCCCCCCCAACACACACACACACACATACACACTCCCCCCCCCAAACACACACAAGCACACACGCTCCCCCCTGCTGGGACCAGCTGTGGAACACCCCCCCCCCCCCATACAGAGACCTGTCAGAGGCCTGGCGGACTGAGACGGGGGGGTGGGGGGCTGCTTGATTAGAGCCCCCACACCTGGGTCCCCTGCTGGGACGGGGGGAGGGGTGCAGGTGGGGGGGGGGAGCAGGGGGTCCTGTGGGAACCCCCCCCCCCTCGCGCTGCAGGCTGGTCCTGCGTGGGCTTGTCTGTGTCGTCCTGTTTGAAAATAAACTTCCGTCTCCCCGAGCTTTACACCAGCAGCTTACCTCCAATACCGCCATCCTCACACACACACACACTCACACACACACACACACTCTCTCTCACACACACACACACACACACACACACACACACACACACACACACTCTCACCACACACACACACTCACACACACACACACACACACTCACACACACACTCACACACACACACACACACACACACACACACACACACACACACACACACTCACACACACGCACACACACACTCTCACACACACGCACACACACACACACACTCTCACGCACACACACACACACACACACACACACACACACACACTCTCACACACACACGCACACACACACGCCACCTGTCCTCTGTCTCACAGGCCCGTCTGACGCAGGTGCGCTGCTCAGAAGGTGGCGGTTGTCGAGGACGACGGATCACGGGGGGGGGGGGGGGGGGGGGCGGTGTGTTGCTGCATGTTATGCTTACTGACAGTCCCTCGGTGCCCCCCCCTCGCAGTCAGACAGCGGTGAACGAGGATCAGACGCACCCCCAGCGTAGCAAATTGGGAGACATCTGTGGGCGTTAGACCTGTTTAATATTTGATATCACACTGTGAGGAGCCCTCACACCCCCCCAACCCGCCCCCTACCCCCCACTCGCCCTCCACAGACACTGCTCCCAGCATGCACCACTGCCCCCTCCCCCCGGAGGTTTCGTCCTGTAGCACTTCCAGGAGGGAGGACGCCGTAGTCCTGTCTCTGACCTGGGGGGGGCGGGCCAGCCAATCGCGGCGAGCGAAGCCTCTGGTGTCGCGCTTGGAGCCGCAGCAGAAAGGCTGTCCTGTAGAAGAGGGGTGGAGGATCGGGGCCTGGTCGTGTTTCGGTTGGGAGAGGATCGGGGCCTGGTCGTGTTTCGGTTGGGAGAGGATCAGGGCCTGGTCGTGTTCCGGTTGGGAGAGGATCGGGGCCTGGTCGTGTTCCGGTTGGGAGAGGATCGGGGCCTGGTCGTGTTTCGGTTGGGAGAGGATCAGGGCCTGGTCGTGTTCCGGTTGGGAGAGGATCGGGGCCTGGTCGTGTTCCGGTTGGGAGAGGATCGGGGCCTGGTCGTGTTTCGGTTGGGAGAGGATCAGGGCCTGGTCGTGTTCCGGTTGGGAGAGGATCGGGGCCTGGTCGTGTTTCGGTTGGGAGAGGATCGGGGCCTGGTCGTGTTTCGGTTGGGAGAGGATCAGGGCCTGGTCGTGTTTCGGTTGGGAGAGGATCGGGCCTGGTCGTGTTTCGGTTGGGAGAGGATCGGGCCTGGTCGTGTTTCGGTTGGGAGAGGATCTGGGCCTGGTCGTGTTTCGGTTGGGAGAGGATCTGGGCCTGGTCGTGTTTCGGTTGGGAGAGGGTCACACACGTGCAGTTAGCCGCGAGAGCGCACAGGCTGGAGTGTGTGTGTGGAGTGTGTGTTCTGTTCTGTCTCCTTTTTCTGGGTTTGCTTTTACATTGCCCTTAATCCCCCCCCCCCCCACCCCATCTTTTTCCACGGATCTGAAGCCCACGCCGCTGTGTGTGGTCTCATGGGCAAACGGCTGGAATTCCATGGGGTTGAGGTGGGATGGGGTTGGGGGAGGGTTGTATAAGTAAAACCCCGTCGGGTTTCCGCAGGTGTACCTGTATGAGCCCCTGTACAGGGAGTCCCCCCCACCCCCACGGGACTGATGTGGACTCACTGCTGTTAGTGTCGGTCTTAGTTCTTGTACTAAATGTACATGGAAGATGCCCTTAATCACCCTGTTTTTTACATGTGATACATTTATACAGTTGAGTGTGTTCAATGCCCTTTGCCACTGCTCCAGCTGGGATTCAAACCTGCAACCGTCTGCTTTCAAGTTGCCTGATTTTGTCACAGTGCTTTTTAATGAGCTGCTCTTCTAATCACTGCTATTGGTTCATGCCCTTTTGGCCCCGCCCAGTGATTTAGCTGCGTTGCTTCCTGTTTGCAGGTGGTACAGTTGCATGCTGGGAAAAAAGTGCAGCCTGGCGCCTTTGAAGGAGGAGCTGAGGAAACATGGGGTGAGTGCAGCTGTACACACAGCTGTAGGCATCACACAGCTTTACTTGTGTGTGTGTGTTAACTGTGTGTGTGTGTTGTATTAACAGTGTGTGTGTGTGTGTGTGTTAACTGTGTGTGTGTGTTGTATTAACTGTGTGTGTTCCTCTCTCTCTGTGCAGGTACCCAGGGTGACGCACACTGAGTTCTGTCAGGGACGCACAATGCGCTGGGCTCTGGCCTGGAGCTTCTACGATGATGTCGCCGTGCCGGTGAGTGTGAGGGGGCCGAGTCAGGCCGGGCGGTTGCCGTGTGGGGGCGGAGTCAGGCCGGGCGGTTGCCGTGTGGGGGCGGAGTCAGGCCGGGTGGTTGCTGGGTTGGGGGCGGTGCTTCTCTGCTCTTCTCGCTGAATTATGCATTCCGGCCCCTTCCATTAAAGGCACTTAACCCGCTTCCAGGAGCTGCTCTGTTCCCTAATTTACTGTATCCTGGCAACAGTTGCCGAGGCTGCATGTGCGTGCGCACTACTGCTGCACAGGAAGAGAGAGAGAGAAAGAGAGAGGGGGAAATGAGTGGATGGAGAGAGGGAGAGAGAGGAGTTTGGCACAGGTGAGGGGCGAGATGGAGGAGTATTGCTGTGTGAGGGAAAGAGAGACAGAGCGGGAGAAAGAGAGGGGGGGAGAGAGAGAGAGAGATGGAGGGAGAGAGAGTGGGGGAGAGGGAAAGACAGACTTTCTGACTTTGAAAAGCCCTTGCATTGCATTAAAGCCCAGGGTGCATTCGGGGGGAAAACGCGTTTAACACTGAGCCAATGACCGAACCCCATCGACACAGAACAATTACAGGTGAACAAGGAGAGAGACGGAGAGAGAGAGAGAGGGAGGGAGGGAGGGAGAGAGGGAGAGAGAGGGAGAGAGAGAGGGAGGGAGGGAGAGAGGGAGAGAGAGGGAGGGAGGGAGGGAGAGAGAGAGGTGTGAGTGGTGCAGGTGTAAAGCAGAGCTGCAGAATGGGGTCACTGTGTGATTCGGGTCCCATGTGACTCTTCCATACAGGGGCACTTGAGCAGAAAGATTGGCCTACATTCTGCCCCCCCATCTCCCCCCACTGCCTCCACCACCTCTCCCCCCCATCTCCCCCCCGGAGACCAGTCTGAGGTGGATGTGATCTGAAAGTCTGCAAATTACACTTTCTCTCCCACCCTTTCCCTCTCTCTTTCTCTCCTTCCCACTCTCCCTTTCCTTTCTCTTCACCCTCTTCCCCTTTATTTCCTTCTCTCTCTCTCTCTCTCTCTCCCTCCCTCTCCTCCCTTTAGCTTCCTGCTCCTCCTGTCTCTGTGTTTTTGCTCTTTGTGCTGTGCTACCCTCGTTGATCTCTGCAGAGTAAAAGCCCTTTGCTTGTGTGTGTTATTCCATAGTATCAGTATCCGTTGTGTGTAAAGGATGTGTCTGTGCACACGCTGGCTGTGTGTGTGTGTGTGTGTGTGTGTGTGTGTGATACAGTGTGTGGGTGTAAAGGATGTGTCTGTGCACACGTTGGCTGTGTGTGTGTGTGTGTGTGTGTGTGTGTGTGTGTAACGGATGTGTCTCTGCACACACTGGCTGCTTTGATGGATTTTATTGATTTTTCCTCCACTGTGAGCAGCAGGTTTATCAGGAAACAAAGACAGCCAGCGATCTCTCACACTAAGGTGGAGTTCTGTATGGCAAGGGCGGGGTTTATCATGATAAGGGCAGGTTTATCATGACACAGACAGGGTTTATCATGATATGGATGAGGTTTATCATGACACAGGCAGGGTTTATCATGACAAGGGCAGGGTTTGTCATGATATGGATGAGGTTTATCATGACACAGGCAGGGTTTATCATGACAAGGGCAGGGTTTGTCATGATATGGATGGGGTTTATCATGACAAGGGCGGGTTTATTATAATATGGGCGGGGTTTATCCCAGCAATGTAGTTTTCGATTTAGCGCTCAAGTGCCCGTCCCATCACTGCAGCCTCTTCTGCCTGTTCAGAGAAGCGGGGCCTGGCAGCCCCCAAAGCCCTGCCCCCCCCCACCTCCCCCAGCCTGCTGACCGTAGCCTCCCTTCTTGGGCGGGGCTCTGGTTTGGGTTCCGCCGCTCTCGGGGCGTGGTCAGGGTTTGACTGTGGACCTCGGGGCGTGGCATTAACAGAGGCTCGGCCAATAAGCAAAAAAGTTTTTTTTTAATCTGCTCCTGTGATTGGTTCCTCTGGCGGCTGAACCTTTGTTCTGAGAGCTGAGCTGTGTGATGTCACTGATTGGCTGAGTGTTTTACTGGTTGATTGATCTCTGGCTCAGTGCTTCTCTGTAAACAACTGACTGCAACTGCGTGTGTGTGTGTGTGTGTGTGTGTGTGTGTGTGTGTGTGTGTGTGTGTGTGTGTATGTGTGTGTGTGCGCGTGCGTGTAGTAAGATTGTTGAAGCGCATTGTCTGCTCTCAGTTTGACTCCTGCACTGCATTGGTTCAGCTCTCCTGTCTCTGTAGTGGAGAAGGGGAAAATGCAGCTGAGGGAGCCCTCTGCTGGCTGTCTCAGATATTGCAGCATTATTTTTATTGCAAGTCACTGCCCATTGGTTCACAGTTGATGGTCGGTTTTTTTTCCCAGTCTGAGCAGAGGCTGATATCTCTGTTATAAGTAAAATGAGTCACATCTCAGTCTACCTTTCTTAAAATTTAGCTGTTTTTGCAGAGGTTTTATCCGGCACTCAAAAATAGTTATTTTAAAAGCATTGATTATATTTCTGGAGGTAAAAGGGGAAGCTTCCTACTTTAGGTTTTCTCAGAGAGGACAGACACAGCCTCTCTCTCCTCTCACTCTCTCTTTCTGTCCCCTCTCATCCATGTCTTCTCTCCCTTTCTTCTCTCCTTCTCTCTTTTCTTTGTCTGTCTCACTCTTATCGTTTTCCCCATACTCCACAGCGGTTACCATGGAGACCAGAACTGTGAACTGTCTCGGCCTACCTTAGATAATGAAACTTTATGTCTGTGTGTGCGTGTGTCTGTGTGTGTGTCTGTGTATAAGTGTGTGTGTTTATAAGCGTGTATAAGTTTGTGCGTATGTGTGTACAAGTGTGCATGTGTGTTTGTGTATGTGTGTGTGAGTTAGAGTTAGAGTGAGAATGAAAGTGAGTGTGAGCGTGAGCGTGTGTGATGTGTGTGTGTGATGTGTGTGTGTGTGTGTATGCGTGTGTGTGTGTGTGTGTGTGTGTGTGATGTGTGTGTGTGATGTGTGCGCGTGTGGAACTCCTGATGCTGCTGGCCTTGTCACATGCTCCTTCTCTCCATCTGAAAGGATCGCACTCATTAGCCTTGAGACAATGCCACCCCTCACAACACTGACACAACACTCACACCGCACTCACAGACTGTGCTGTGCCTGGCCCTGGGTTCGAGGCCTGGGTCTGAATTCAGGGGGGGACTGAGGGGCAGATGAGCCTGGATTGGGGGGTGCGGTGTTTAGTCAGGCCTGTGTTCTCGTTACCCTCAAATTGTCTCTCCCTCCTCAGTCCCCCCCCTGTAAGAAGCGCAAGCTGGAGAAGGCCCGGAAGCCTCTGACTTTCTCAGTGCTGAAGCCGACAGTGAAGCTGCTCAGAGCCCCAGAGAGCGGCGACCCCGCCCCCTGCCCTGTGGAGCTCATCACCGCCTGGCTGGAGAAAACCCTCACCGAGCTCAAGGTCTGTACTGTGTAGCATGTGTAATATCTGATAGCATAGCGTGTATAGCATGTGATGCTAGCATGGCATGTATAGCATATGATATTAGCGTAGTGTATATAGCATGTGATGCTAGCGTAGCACGTGTAGCATATGATGATAGCATAGCGTATAAAGTGTGTGATGCTAGATGATGTTAGCTATGATGATAGCATAGCGTATAAAGTGTGTGATGCTAGCATAGCATGTATAGCATATGATGATAGCATAGCGTATAAAGCGTGTGATGCTAGCATAGCATGTATAGCATATGATGATAGCATAGCGTATAAAGCGTGTGATGCTAGCGTAGCGCGTGACGTGTCTCCGCAGGTGCTGCACAAGCGCGTTCCCGGAGAGGAGGAGGCGGAGCTGAGCCTCTTCCTGACGGCGGTGGAGAACTCCTGGGTGCACATCCGGCAGCGGCGGCGGGACCACGGGAGGCAGCTGCGCGAGCTCCCCAGGGCACCCCCTGCTGGAGGCAACGTCACACTGCACCCGGCCGAAACGCCCCAGCCCACGCAGGACCCCCCGGACCCGGGGTCGCAGGTCACAGACGAGGGGGGGCCGGACTCCCGGGGGGGCGAGGGGCCGGAGGAAGTCCCCGTCGCAGTGGAACAGGAAGCGGAGAGCGGGACGCCCCCCTCCGGCCCCGCCCAGCCCCCCAGCCCGGGCTCGGTGCAGCACTTCCTGTTTAAGTGCCTGCTGAGCGTGCGTGAGGAGGGCGGGTCGGGGGACGTGGGGGTGCAGATGCACTGGGTGGAGGGGCAGAACCGCGATCTGATGAACCAGCTCTGCACCTACCTGAAAAACACACTCCACCGGCTGGCCTCGGCACCCCCTGCACCCCCGCTGGCCTCCCCATGACCTCCCCTCTGACCTTCCTGTGACCACCATATGACCTCCAGTGCTACTTTCCCTTGAGCCTGTGACAGTTTTGTTTTTTTAAATTGGGACACTCGGTTGTAGTAGATTTTGCCCCACGGACAGAATAACCCGCTTGCGCAGGGAAGGAAACTTTTGTTCCATTTTAATGAATTTCTTGTTTAGTAGTGTACAGAGTCCAGAGTCTCAGTGCCGGTCAGCGTGTCTTTATATGTGTGTATCGTGCTACAGTCCGGGCTCTTTTGCCGCGCACTGGTTTTTTAAACATTGTTTTTTCATAAGCCCTTTGGTTTGGTTTCTGGTTCCGGTTGGTTTTTGGTTAATTTCCGGCCTTTTCTGGACAATAAAGTTCGGTTCGGTTCTGTTTGGTGGAGTTCGGTTTGGTTTTATTCCGGCTGGGATTGGCTGTGGATATCAGCGCTTTAACTCTCCCAAACTCTTTAGTGCTGCAAAACCACCCCAAGAATGAATCTGGGACTTAAGCTGCAATTCCTCCGTTTAGCCAGAAGGTGGAGCACTTTCCCTGCTTTAGAGCTGTCAGGAGAGGTTGTAGTGATTGACTGTGTATATTTGGATTGACGGGTAGTCACCGGCGGCTGCATTAGACACTTCTGAAGAGTGTATTTGTGGGATTTATTTTCCTGTCCTCTAAATTGTAGTAAACACAAGTTTTAAAACCTTCTGACTCATGCAGCTGGTACATTAAGTCATCAGCATTGACATACTGAGCAGAAGAACAAACACACACGCATGCACTCACACACACACACGCACACACTCGCGCGCACACACACACACACACAGGCTCTGTGGGCGGGGTCATCTCCCACACTGTCCCTGTAGCAGGAAGTGGCAGCCGATGCGCGCTTCCTGAGAGGAAACAGGAAGTCTGGAAGACCGCTCCAGTAACAGGGGAGTGGGGGGGTGGGGGCTGGCCGGGCGTGTGATGTGCTTCTGAGCCCAGCGAAGTTCTACTTCAGATCAGAGTGACTGATCTTGGATCAGTACCTGCCTCTCATACAGAACAGCAGCGGTCCGGGTGAGGAGCCAACAGACTGATCCCAGATCAGCACTGTCACACTCCTGGGGCCGCGATGTCTGCAGGTTTTACTCCGGTCCTGGAGGGCCGCAGTGGCTGCGGGTTTAACTCCGGTCCTGGGTGAACGGGGATGGGAAGACGGTGCACACTGGTAGTGATTCCCTGTGCTGACACCAGGGGGCGCCACAGGGCGGTGGCCATCTCCTGTCTTGTGGAGGGCTGCATTGTGCACTTCAGTGCTTAATTGAAGTCTCTGATTGGCCCTCCATGTCTCCAGTTTGCTCTGTGAACGTTAGGCTGAGATCTAGGTGTTGCTACTACATAATACAGAAACCAGAGCCTTCATAAATGTAAGAAACTCCCCCAGTGCTGACACTGGTCTGAGTTTAATGCTCAGTGCTCCCAGTCTAGCTGCACTTTAATCACCATGGCAACATGAGTGTGGGTGGGGACAGAGCCCATAAGAAAGGAGGTGCTAGAATTATGAGTCATGGAACCTGTCAGGAGGGTGAATCCCATTGGACAGCTTGGACTGCACAGGGAGGGCTCCCATTGGCTGGGACAAACGACTCTGCAGTTTCAAACGGATTTTTTAAAATTCTTTTTTTGTTTCCAGTAATTTCCCTGGGAGAGCAAGCATAAGAGCCGGAGAGAGAGAGAGTGGATCACTGGAGCTGACTCACAAGTCCCTGTATAAACACGCACTTCCCTGTACTCCCGAATCTAAAATACCCCGCTACCACTTCACGCCGATCGAGCAAAGCGCTGTGACACGCCTGTCACCCGGGGGCGAAAGCTTGCCCGTCCCGAGCGGTTTCAGTGTGGCATGCGCCAGACGCTCTGTCCTGTCCCGTTCCCCCAGCGATGGAGAGAGAGAGGGAGGGAGAGAGAAGAGAAAGAGAGGAAAAAGAACAGATTGTTGTCATGGTCGTTTGTCGGGCTTCACGGCGGTCCTGTTCAGCTCCTGACCGACCCGTCTCATCTCAGGCTCTGCAGAGTACTGTGTGCATGCAGCTGTGTAGAGTGTGTGTGTGTGTGTGTGTGTGTGCGTGTGTGTGTGTGTGTGCAGCTGTGTAGAGTGTGTGTGTGTGTGAGTGTGTGTGCAGCTGTGTAGATGTGTGTGTGGTGTGTGTGTGTGTGTGTGTGTGTGGCGGTGTGTGTGTGTGTGCGTGTGTTGGTGTGTGTGTGTGAGTTGTGTGTGCAGCTGTAGAGTGTGTGTGTGCGTGTGTGTGTGTGTGTGTGTGTGTGTGTGTGTGTGTGTGCGTGTGTGTGTGTGAGTGTGTGTGCAGCTGTGTAGAGTGTGTGTGTGCGTGTGTGTGTGTGTGTGCGTGTGTGCGTGCGTGTGTGCGTGTGCGTGTGTGTGTGCGTGTGTGTGTGCGTGTGTGTGTGTGTGTGCGTGTGCAGCTGTGTAGAGTGTGTGTGTGCGTGTGTGTGTGTGTGCGTGTGTGTGTGTGGCACCCAGCCCTCAGTTCAGGCTGAGAGATCCTCAGAATGGCTGAACACCCCCCCTCCCCCCCAGCAGAATGATTTACCTGCGCTCAGGTATGCTGTTACCTCACACTGACCTTTGGCCTCCCAGCCCTTATCACCCAGTCAGGTGCTTTCGGTTTACACCCTGGTCCCATCGTTTCCTTTCTGTGGGCGGGGGGGTAAAGCTGGCCTCTGACTGCTGATTGGCTGCTGGAAGCCCCATGTCCATGTGATGCTTAAAGTGTGACGTATAGTTGCAGAACGACGAGATCACTGCCTGTTCTAAGAGATATAACAGCACGAGAAAAACAAAAATATACGACTATGGAAAAACTGGCCGTTTCGCCCGCGCTGCTGCTCTCCGAGCAACCAGGAGGTGAGCTTCTCTCAAGCAGTCGAAAACCCGGGCTGTGTTTCTGAAGCTCACTTCCTGGTCCTCTTGAGAGATGCTGAGATCCCCCGCCCCCTTTTTTTCCCTACTGCGCGGTCTCTGGGTCCGATCTGTACAAAATGGCGGCACCCGAAACCAGCGTGTTTCCGCGGTTTCACACGCCTATGGAGAGTCAATGGGTGACATCACAGTCACTTTGACCGTATGTTTTCTACAGTCTATGGCTGCCCTACAGGGCCTGGGGTGGGGGTAGAGGGGGGTGGCGTTACCCTATAGGCCTCCCAGTCCTGCATGCCAGCTCCAGCTCTCACTTATTCAACCGGAGGGGTAAGGGTGGGGTGCACGGTCTGATGATCTCATGAAGGGGCAGATGCCTTGGTAGCCTGGTATGCTAGCTGCCAGGTTTCAGTGACTGTGATGTGAAAATCTGATGCAAGCGGTTAACGGTCTCTCTCTCTCTCTCTCTCTCTCTCCTCTCTCGTTCCTTCCCCCACTCTTTCCTCCCCAGTCTCAGTTGCTCTCTCGTTCCCTCTCTCCTCTCTCTCCCCCTCTCTCTCTCTCTCTGAAAGCAGTGATGTTGAGGAACGTCTGTCTATCCTCCTACATGCCACAGCTACTTGCTCCTGAAGTGCCAGTGAGTGTGTGTGAGAGTGTGTGTGAGGGAGTGCATGCCAACTTGTGAATGGGATGGGTAGCGGGGTGGGGGGGTGGGGGGTTAAGGATGTTTATGTTCATTGAGATGTATAGTGACAGGCAGACCTTGTACATTACAACACAGGTTTTGGGTTGTGGCGGCAGACGGCAAGACAACACCCCCCCCACACACGCACACACGTACACACACAGAATAATGAAGACCTCCCACATGTGAAGCGTATGTTTATATTTAGCAGTGTAAATGCTGCCTGTGTGAACGGCTCGTCAGTGGGAGGGGCCTTCGGAGGGTGCCGTTTGATTCAGCCTTCGCAACGCTGGCGATTCCTCGCGCTCCCGTCCTATCAGAGCCTGTTGCTAGGCAAGCGCATGTGCGTGAGTGCGCGCGTGTGTGTGCACCTTCAGTAAGGGAATGGTCCCAACCCCCTTCTCTCTGTCTCCCTCTCTCACACACGCACACACATATACACATACATACACGTTCATTCACACACCCCCACAACACACACTGAAATCTTGCATGGAACACCGGCTGGACTCGCCAGGTTACCATGGCGACTCCCACGTGACTCACCTATAAATACCGCAGGCTGGAGGTTTCCTGGCGGTCTGCACGGCGATTCTGCGGCGGAGCGGCGGCTGCCGGAGACCCGCCGAGCCGCGTGTCTCTCCGCAGCGAGTGACATCACCCGTCTCGGCGGAGCTCGCGCGTGCACTTTCGCCGCCGGATACTGATCCGTATCATCAGTCTCGGAGCTGAATGGCGTAATTAGCCTACTAAACGCTTCAGTTAATAACTATTGCTTCGCGAATGAACAAAAATCCTGTTACCGCCACTGTGTGCAGGCTATTTATGCTGACTGTAAGCTTTTCAGAATGTGTAGGGTTATATTTATAGGTTATTTCACGGGGTAAAAATTCTGTGAGATGCTGACAGTGAGGTTAATGTGTACTCGTGTGCGATAAGAGGACTTCGTCTTGTTTTTGGTTTTTTTTGGACCGGAGCTGCGAGAAGGAAAAACTGCTGTTTAAAAATATCAGCTGCCTCACACCCCAAGTCAGGAACACCCCCCCAATCTGCAGCACCCGTGGACAGTCAAAAAACATAGGCTACTTTGCCAATAAAGACGAATTCTGATTCTGAAAATGTCCCAAACTGTGGCGCACTTTCTTTCAGACACATTATGGGCCTAATAGAACCCATTACATCACTGCCCCCCTCTGCACAGAACCCAGGGAAGATTTAAATGTATGCATAAATTATCTGCAATGTATTTTATGCAAACATAAGAATTATGTATAGGTCTACATGATAATTATGAGCAATTATCAACAGCAATTGAGTTTAAGACTGTATGGATTTCTGTTTCTGTTAGCAAATTATTTTTTATTATTTGAATTATCAATAATCATATAATACTGGAGTAGCCTACATACCTATATTAGAATATTGTGCGACATCTTATCTTGTGAGAAGTTCAAAACCTCAAACAAATTCAACACTACAGCAAGCCTCCTTATAGTTGGAGTGGAGTTGGAGAAAAATGTGCTCGTCCCCTTTAAGAGTGGACATGCAGCGTTCCGGCAGCCCCGCCCACTCCACGCTGTTTCGGATTTATTGTAAAAGCAGTAAAACGATCCCGTCTGCACGCCTCCCCGCGCCGCGCCCAACTTCGCGTGAGCGGGCGACAGATGAAGTGGGCTATGCATCAGTCAGGGAAACACGCCGACGTTACAAACGAAGCCTGGAGATCAGAATTCGTTTTTAAAGCAACAAAGTCATTTAAAATCTTATTTTATTAGAAACGCCCCCCTCCCCTACAAAATCCCATTGTGACATTCACGTAGGCTCCACGCTCGCATCCAAATATGGGCATGTGGGCCGGCGGGTTTTCTAAATCCACAGCCCTTCCATGTTGAGGAAGGTTAGAGTGAGAAATAGTTTTTGCATCTCTTATATTTTCAACCAAGGCTATCAAAACCTTTAATACGTGGATTTGTCGAACAACGTCCTTCTGCACCGGTAAAATACCGCAGGGCTCGAACGCGGTGGCAAAATATGCGGCTAGTCGTCAGGGTCGCTGGCGGGAGGGGTGTGGCGACAGCGTCAGTTGTCCCGCCTGATTGACAGGTAGCGAGACAGTGGGCCCCGGTCTCGCCCTATCCTTCAAATGCAAATGAGCCGCGCACAGGCAAGCGCTGCTGCCCACGTGGACAGTCACCATGCCTTGTTGTTCTCCTCGCCGATTGGTTGCCAGGCATCGACATGTTTTAATGGAATGCAAATGGACTGCAGGGCAGAGCTGTCATCAAGACGCGGCGAGCGGATCTGCACGCGGTCTCTCTCCCTCCCTGCCCAGTACCGCCCCGTGGCACTGTGACAGATTCGTTTTTTTTTTTTAACGCGTTACACTTCAACACTCACTGTATCATGTGCAATTTCAGGTAGCCTACTGGTTTTAAAATTTCGTTAACTACTTCTGGTGACATTGTTAACAACCGTATCGTCACGTAGGCTACAGAACTGAATGCAGTTTGTGCATTTAAAAAGATATCGCTTTACAACGAAGGGCATACTTCACATAACTCGTTCTGTCAAACAAGACTGTTCTCTGCGCTGGTACAAACCACAAGCGCACAAGTCATTTAACACAAGGGCTTTGAAATAGCACGTGTTCGTTTTCTTCTTTTTCCACGCTAACCTAATAGCACAGTTGCACACTGGGATTAAATCACGTAATTCTCACATGGGTTACATTCCAAATCCCTCTTCATTACCGGCCGAGACGTCGTTTTTCCGTATTTTGTGTTCTCGTGCCTGGGAGGGGTTAGTAATGTGTGGTGGGCGGGCCAGAGCGGTGTGCCGTTCGTCTTGTTGTGTTTTCGGGTACTCGCTTCGCCATCTTGTTGCAATCCCTCTACGTGTGTAGAAGGCTCCTCGCGACAGGGGATCCGGATACTTTCCCCCTCTACGTTTCAGGAGACCAAGATAAAGGGGTCCCGTCAGATAGAACTAACTTAAAATACACACAAACAACAGATACCCTCTGCAACATATCAACGTTATTAACTCGCGACCGACTTCTGCTATCCCGGGAAGAGATGAGCATCGACACGCTTTTGGAAGCAGCCAGGTTTTTGGAATGGCAAACCCAACAACAGATAACACGTGGTAAGGGGGGACAGGGGCAATGGTGGGGGTGCAGAATCTCACGTCCGGGACAGAACCTGTCTTTCGGGGACTCCGGGCGTGCTGTTGAAAAAAAAACCTTTACTTGAGCAGCAAGATAAGCACGCCGGTAAACACGCGCATGAACCAAACGTTAACAGTCTGAAAGTACCGCTGTGGAGTTTTCACCCTCGCTGCCGTATCTGTTTTGGAACAATAGTTTGTCAGTTGTACGATGCAGTGCAGTTCTGTGGACCTTTCGGTGCTTTCGCACGGGGAATCGGCACCTTCACATGGTTTAATCTTTGCGTCCTGTAAATCGCTGTGTAAAATGTCTGTCCGTCTTGCTGTAGGCTACGGGTTCAAATCTACGATATAACTATAATTAGCTTGCTACTACGCTGGTTCAGTAGCCTGCCGCTGCGGCGCTAAGGGAACTGTGGGTGGCTACATACTTTCTTTTGACAGAATCGCATACTGCGCGCGCCAAAGCTGCTGGGCGCTACATTCGTGCCTGGCTACAGTCGAGCGCTTTTTGCTTCGCTACAGTCGTTCGATGTGACGACGTGCAGCCAGGGCAACCGATTGTGCAGTCCCCTCGAGGATTCCGCGGTCGGTTCGCCGCATAGTCTTGTAACTTGGGCAGTGTGCATTTAGACTCACTCGTCTAACCAGCTGCCCCGCATCCAAAGATCTTTGTAAGAAAAGAACGATAGGGCGAAAAAAAAAGAAAGTTCTTTGCGTTTTTGGCCGCGGGTTAAATTCATTTTCAGTTTTAAGGGCGGTGGCAAAACACGAGTGGTGTGCCATTTTTTTACATAATGACCTTACATAGCCGGGTGGTTAGCTATCATATGACGCACGGTTTCAGCCTACTTCCCGTTC
>NC_057941.1:52708706-52721206 GCF_018555375.3 Anguilla rostrata
GTGTGTGTGTGTGTATGAGAGAGAGAGAGAGAGTGTGTGTGTGTGTGTGTATGAGAGAGAGAGAGAGAGAGAGTGTGTGTGTGTGTGTGTGTGTGTGTTTATGTGTGTGTGTGTGTGTGTGTGTGTCCATGATTGCGCGCGTGTGTATGTGTGTGTGAGTGTGCCAGTGACTGTGTGTGTGTGTGTGTGTGTATGAGAGAGAGTGTGTGTGTGTGAGTGCATGCGTGTGTATGCGTATGTCCTAGTGTGTGTGTGTGTGTGTATGTGCGCGTGCGTGTGTATGTGTGTAAGTGTGTGTTAGCGTGTGTGTGTGTGTGTGTGTTGGCGCTCAGTATCTCTGCTGGGTTGAGGGACTCCATCTTTATTGAAGTGGAAGACGGCTCTCTTGTGTCTGCTGCTTCTGACGTTGCAGCTTCCATGGCAACTGGACACCCCCCCACCTCCCCCCTCCCCCACTCAGGAAGCTCTTGCTGCTTGGCTGCTGCTGTGGTGGTGCGTGTGTGGATGGGGGAGGGAGCTGCCGCCTGATTGGCTGACGGCGGAGCCTGGAATTCCGGGGTTCCTGGCTGGCTCGGCGAGCTTTGTCTGGAACGCTCTCCAGGGAGGAGGCGGAGCCTCGCCTCCTGTCCATCAGGAAAGAGCCGTGCAGGCTTGGCCCCGCCCCCTCAGCGCATAGCCCCGCCCCCCCAGTACTGCACGCGGCTGCATCACCCCTCACACAGCGTGTCTTTGTTCAGCTGCTCTGGCCTGTGACCCCACCCTCTCTGATACACCCCCCCCCCCCCCACACTGCCTTTTATCCTGATCTTTCCTTCTCTCTCTTTACCTCTGTCTCCTCTCCATTTCCCCCACTCTTTTTCTCTCCTGCTCTCTCTTTGTTTTTCCCCTCTCTCTGTCTCTCTCTCTCTCTCCCCCCCCCCCCCCCTCTCTCTCTCTCTCTCTCTCTCTCTCTGTCTCTCTGGTTTGTTGGTGGTTGCCAGGGGCGACCAGCTCCAGTGTTCTTGGGGTGGGGTGAATGTCAGCCGTGTCGTGACCTCACTGTGCCCCGACCCTGCAGTGCAGCTGTCTGCGCAGACCCTGCCTGGACAAACCTTTACTGTCTGCGCAGACCCTGCAGACCCTGCCTGGACAAACCTTTACTGTGTGCGCAGACCCTGCCTGGACAAACCTTTACTGTCTGCGCAGACCCTGCCTGGACAAACCTTTACTGTCTGCGCAGACCCTGCCTGGACAAACCTTTACTGTCTGCGCAGACCCTGCCTGGACAAACCTTTACTGTCTGCGCAGACCCTGCCTGGACAAACCTTTACTGTCTGCGCAGACCCTGCAGACCCTGCCTGGACAAACCTTTACTGTCTGCGCAGACCCTGCCCTGTTTGTGCATGTGTGAGTTTGTGTGTGTGTGTGTCTGAGTGTGTGCGTGTGTGTCTGAGTGTGTGTGTGTAAGGAGAGGTTACTGCCTCTGCAGTGCTTGCTGTCATAGTGCCAGCCTTGCAGCACTAATAACACAGCTGTGAGAATTGATTAGCATTGCTCCAGATCACCTTCCCCATTCTGAGAGCAGCCAATCACAGCGCTGCTCTCCTCAGGGAGACAGATTTACCATAAACAGGTCCATCTCTGCCCCTCTCTGCTGCTGGATGATGTCACTCTCTGCAACTGCAGGTTTCACCAGCACAACTTTCGCAGGGACCTGCCTATAGCCATGTATTAATTCCGGACTTCTTATTGGCAGAGGTGCCCCCCAGGGCCAGCTGGGAGATGTAGTCCTTTAAGCCTGGATTTGGGCCTGCAGAGTGGGTGTCTGGCTGTGCCAGCTTAAGAGGCTTATCGCTGGGATTTCAGCCCCTCTCCTGCCACGCATGGGCATGGGCACGGATTCGCACCCGAGTTCTGCTAAAAGCTCCTGTTCCCGCGATGGACCCCTTCTTTGGGAAAGGGAGGGGGTCCAGGTGTGTGTGTCTCTTCCGGGGGAAGGGGAGCCCATTTCTGGATTTCGGGATGACGTCAGCCTTTCGCTGTTTAACTGGCACGGGCTGTTTGTGTACTGTGACGTTTGCCCGACAGCTGAAGGGCTCTGTGTCGTTGGAAGTGAGCTGCTCCTCGGTGATGTAATCCGCTGGTGAACCGTAGCCAGTGTGCGGAGCTCGTTAGCTAGCTGCAATCGGGGCTAATTAGTGGAAACACCAACCCGGGTACGCACAGCCTGTCCTCAGAGCCCACTCAGGGGACCGACTCAGTCTCCACCAGCAGGGGGCGGCGCTCAGAACAAACAGGCTTCTGCTCACGAGGAGGTGTGATGTCATGTGGGGTGTGCGGAGGTTGGTAGGATTGGGGGGGGGGGTAGAGGACTTGTCATGTTTTCCCTGACCACCGCCTCACCATGGTAACCACACCCCGCGCTCTCTCTCTCTCCCGACGCCAGCCAATCAGACGCGCCGTAGTCTGCTGGGGATTAGTCCTGTTTAATTCATCACCGTGTGGGGTTAGTGTGGCTCACAACGCAGCTGCCTCTCATGGCCTGCGTTCATAAAGAGCCTGAGCGTGACTGACGGCTGGTCTGGGATCAGTTTGCCCTTCAGCTCATAGTGGGTAAGTCTATGGAGACAGACGCGAGCTACTGATCCTGGATGAGCCTTTCTGCTCTGTGGTGCTGCATGAAAACCAGTCCTGTTCTAAATGGTAAATGGACTGCATTTATATAGTGCTTTTATCCAAAGCGCTTTACAATTGATGCCTCTCATTCACCCATTCACACACACACTCACACTCACACACCAGTGGTGAAAGGCTGCCATGCAAGGTACCAATCCGCTCGTTGGGAGCAATTAGGGGTTAGGTGTCTTGCTCAGGGACACTTCGGCGTGCCCAGGGTGGGTGATCGAACCGGCAACCCTCCGACTGCCAGACAACCGCTCTGACCTCCTGACCACCCATTTTGGCTGGTAAAGGATGAGGTTTGAGAATCAGTGGTCCCCCTCAGAGGCTCTGTGAGGACGTGCCCAGGATGTTGTTTTGCGGTGCGAGTTCTCACCCCTGCCCCGATGCTGGCTTTGTTTTGGGTTCTTACCCACGCGCCTGAGTTTGCGCAGGATGCCGGGTCCCGCGTTGGGAGGAAACAGTCACACCTCGCCGCAGAGCTCCCCTGGTTTCACTTTGAGAAACGCATCCTACGTAAGGACTGAAATGCGTCACTCACTCAGCACTCTGTCAACTGCGGAGTGCACTTGCACTTTGGCTAGAATTTGCTCGTGTGTGTGTGTGTGCGTGTGTGGGGATGTGTATGTGTATGAGAGTGTGAGTATTTGTGTGGAGATGTGTATGTGTGTGTGTGTGTGTGTGCGCGCACGTGTGTGTGTGCATGCACCTGTGTGTGAGCATTTTCAATGCCTGTGTGACTCCTCTATCACAGCCGAGGTCAAAGGTCGGGGACAGGGCTGAGAATCAGGAGGAGCGGGTCACATGACCCTCATCCTCAGGTTGTCCTTGTGCTCCCTTTCACCCAGCTCGTTCTGCGGTTTTGTTTTCTTTTTTCTGTTTTTATCTTTTTTTTTCTCTCTCTCTCTCTCGCTTTCTCTCTCTCTCGCTCGCTCGCTCAAGGCTGTCTCTGTCTGTGTGGCCGTTCCGCAGAAAGGTGGCGTGTGATTGGCTGACGCGCTGAGAGGCCCGTGTAGTGTTTTGTGGTTGTCCCGTGTGATCCCGTCATGCTGTCAGTGTTGGCAGGGGAACTGCAGGCTGCTTGTGAGCACATGGGGGCAGATACCGGCTCAGGAGAGACCCCCACCCCCCGGGGTCTCTCTGAGCGGGGCATAAGGGTGGTTTCTCTCTGAGGTGTGAATATGCAAGGGGAGGTGTCTGTGCTGACAGGCTGGTGCTCTCTGTGAGTGAGAGAACTGAGAACGAGTGGTTTCTCTTGAAAAATTAGTGTGGTTTCTATTAGTGGTGTATGGATGGTTTCTCTGAGAATTGCACGTGGGTAGTTTCTCTAAGAGTAAAACATTGGAGGTATCTAAAAGTGCATATGGGAGGTCTCTAAGAGTACATGTGGGTGGTTTCCCTGTGAGTGCATATGGGTGGTTTCTCAGAGTGCATGTGGGTGGTTTCCCTGTGAGTGCATATGTGTGGTTTCTCTGAGTGGCACATGGGAGGTCCCTTTGAGAGTGACATATGGGTGGTTTCTCTTTGCCGTGCTTGAGGGTGGTTTCTCCTGTGTGACGTGGGTCTCTCTCCCCGCAGAGGAGAGCCAGCGGCGGGAGAAGGTTCTCCAGGAGCGGGAGGTGGAGCAGAGGAGGGAGGCGGCGACGTTGGCGCATCCTGTGCGAGTGAACCATGTGACCTGGGGGGAGGAGCCTCCCATGGAGCACCAGCTGACCCCGGTCCCGCCCCCTCCGCTCCCTCCCCCCGTGCCCATCACCGTCATTCCCATCCCCGTGGTGCCGGGTAGCCCCCCCGCCTTGGCCCCGCCCACCGCTGCGCTGTCCCCGCCCACTGCGCCTCGCCTCAGCCCCGCCTCCCCGCCGCAGCACCAGCGCCCCCTGCTGGCCCAGGTGAAGCTGGAGCCGGGCTCCCCGCCCCACTCCGGGAGTCCCAGCATGCAACTGCAACCGCAGTCACAACTGCAACCACCGCAACACCAACCCCCGCAGCTGCACCAGCCGCAGCAGCAGCAGCAGCCCCCGCCCCTGCAGCCCTACCCGGGAACCATCGTCTCCACCTCCCAGCATGCCCTGCCCCCGCAGCCGGCCCTGCTCCAGGCCCCGCCCCCACAGCCCGCTCGCCCCTCCTCCCTAGAGGACGCCCGCCACCTGGACAGCAAGAGGAGGCCTGGCGGGTGAGCAACGCTGTGATGCGCGCACACCTGAACACACACCTGTGCTCACACACACCTGAACACACACACCTGTGCTCACACACCTGAACACACACACCTGTGCTCACACACACCTGAACACACACACACACCTGAACACACACACCTGTGCTCACACACACCTGAACACACACACCTGTGCTCACACACCTGAACACACACACCTGTGCTCACACACACCTGAACACACACACCTGTGCTCACACACACCTGAACACACACACCTGTGCTCACACAGGAACACACACACCTGTGCTCACACACCTGAACACACACACCTGTGCTCACACACACCTGAACACACACTCCTCATATACCTGCACACACACCTGTCACACACTGCTCATATACCTGCACACACACCTGAACACACACTCCTACACACATACCTGCAGGCGGGGGTCACTGTGACCGTTGGTCTGGTTCAGTAAGTGGGGAAATATGAAGTGATGGAGTTTGGAAATCTCTTCCGTTTGGGTGATTGAGTTAGAGTCCATTAGGCTGCACCTCGCCCACGTCGTGATTGGGTTTGTGCTGAGATACGAGATGGAAAGTATTCCTCAAAGACCCGTCAGTTTTCGCCTGTCAGTCAGAAGCGCTGTTTATTTACAGTAGAGGAACCCCGGTCCTCTGCCAGCTCCTCTGCTGAGCGCTCTCAAGCGCGACGGACACTGAGTCACGCCTCTCTTCTCCGCTTCCTTAGATGCTTTTTTTGAAAGCAGACACTGGAATCCTCTGTGAATTTCATTCCAACGAGTCACCTGACCAGCTGTGGCTGCAGCAGGGAATTCTGGGAAGAGGGGCTGGGGAATAAGGGGTGTGGTTGTAGTGTGACTCATTGGATTTGGGATGGGGTTTGGGGAATAAGGGGTGTGATTGTAGTGTGTAATTGGATTTGGGAGTGGAGTTTGGGGATTAAGGGGTGTGGTTATAGTGTGTAATTGGATTTGGGAGTGGAGTTTGGGGATTAAGGGGTGTGGTTCTAGTGTCTAATTGGATTTGGGGTGGGGTTTGGGGAATAAGGGGTGTGGTTCTAGTGTGTAATTGGATTTGGGAGTGGAGCTTGGGGATTAAGGGGTGTGGTTGTAGTGTCTAATTGGATTTGGGGTGGGGTTTGGGGAATAAGGGGTGTGGTTGTAGTGTCTAATTGGATTTGGGGTGGGGTTTGGGGAATAAGGGGTGTGGTTGTAGTGTAACGCACACCTGTGCTTACCTGTGTTCACAGGGCAGGGACACGAGAGGTGCACAACAAACTGGAGAAAAACAGGTGGGTGTACTGTTCTGGGATCAGCCTGTGGGAAATCTGTTTAGATCAGGAAAATATTTACATGCGTATAACGAGTCTTGAGTGTTTTACGTTCATACCCGGGTGTGTGGGGTTTGGTTCAGTGGAATCCCTGTGGTGCAGTAACCATAGTAACAGATCTGTGACTCCTCCCTGTAGACGTGCGCACCTGAAGGAGTGTTTTGAGACGCTGAAGAGGAACATTCCCCACGTGGACGAGAAGAAGACCTCGAACCTGAGCGTGCTCCGGAGCGCCCTGCGCTACATACAGGTAAGAGCCGCCCTCGGCCACGCCCACAGACTCCTGGAGCTGCAGGTGGGAGCTGCAACTTTGGGAGTTGTAGTTCTTTCTGCATGTGGATTACTGCTTATGCAGAAGCACTATGGGTGTTGTAGTCCTCTTCATGTGAATTACTGCTCATTCAGAAGTACTGGGAGTTGTAGTTTTCCCTGCGTGTAGATATACTACCGGTACAGAAGTGCTGGGATTTGTAGTTCTCTGCGTGTGGATGACTGCTGGTCAGGAGCACCTTGGGAGTTGTAGTTCTCTTATATGGAAATGAAACCCCTGTTTTTGGACATGAGGTGTGAGCTGAGAACTTTACCCGGGTCAGGCGGGTGGTGTGTTTGGGGCCGGCGCTGTCCCTGCGTGGGCTGAAATGAGCATCGGGTCTGAAAAAGTGGGTCAGAAGCTGGTCTGACACGGGTCCCGAAAATGTGAGAAATGGGTGCGAAAATGAACCTCTGCGGTTCTCTTTGGGCGAGAGGAAAGACGGCAATATAATACTGCTCAGGCCCTGCCCATCTGTCCGTCCGTTCTGTCCGTCTGTCTGTCTGTCTGTCTGTCTGTGTGTGTGTGTGTGTGTGTGTGTGTGTGTGTGTGTGTGTGTGTGTGTGTGTCTCTCTCTGTCCGTCCATCTGTCTGTCTGTGTGTGTGTGTGTGTGTGTCTCTGTCCGTCCGTCCGTCCGTCCGTGTCTGTGTGTCTGTCCGCCAGATAAACTGCCGCTCCGCTGGCGGTGGTGAAACAGCCAGCAGCTGAAAGGGGGCGGGGCTGTAGTCTGGGGGCGGGGCTGTAGTCTGGGCCCACGCTCCGCGGGGATCAGTGTGAGTGTGTGTGTGTGCGCGCGGCCCCTGGGTGTGCGCAGCGGGGGTAGGGAGGTGCGGGGGTGGGGCGGTGCGGGGGTGGAGGGGGGGAGATTGTCCAGAGACAGGTGAGGCGACTGTAGAAAATAGGGCAGCATGGGTACTTAGTGCCCCCCCCCCCCCCCCACACCCCCGTCCCCTATGATTAAGCAGCATGGGGCCAGGGTACTGTACCCCCCCCCACCCCACCCCACCACCAGACTGACATTCACCTCTCTCTCTGTCTGTCTCTGTCTCTCTCTCCCTCTCTCCCGTCCTCTCTCCATTTTGGTGGGATGAAATACAGCTGTGTGTGTGTATGTGTGTGTGTGTGTGTGCGCGTGTGTGTGTATGCGCATCTGTGTGTGTCTGTGCGTGCGTGTGTGTGTGTGTCTGTGCGTGTGTGTTTGTGTATGAGAGAGTGTGTGTTTGTGTGTGAGACTGTTTGTGTGTATGTGTATGAGAGTGTGTGTATGTGTGTGTGATTGTGTGTATGTGTGTATGATAAACACTGATAGAAATCTGGAGTAAAAGCAGAAGTGATTGAGTGTGTGTGTGTATGAGAGTGTGTCTGTGTATGTTTATGAGAGTGTGTCTCTGTCTGTGTGTATGTGTATGAGAGTGTATGTCTGTGTGTGGGTATGTGTATGAGAGTGTGTGTCTGTGTGTTGGGTTGCTGTTGCCAGGGAGATGAAGCCCTGAGGTGCAGGGAATTGTGGGACTTGTGTGGATTTGTCTTTTTTTTTACCCCGCTCTGCATTTTGTGGTGCAGGGCAGGCTGTGCCTATGTTTGGACTGTGCTGTGTCTCCAGGCTGTGCTGTTGTACTCATGTTTGGGCTGTGCTGTGTCTCCAGGCTGTGCTGTTGTACTCATGTTTGGGCTGTGCTGTGTCTCCAGGCTGTGCTGTTGTTCTCATGTTTGGGCTGTGCCTGTGTGTGGGCTGTGCTGTGTCTCCAGGCTGTGCTGTTATACCCGTTTGTGGGCTGTGCTGTGTCTCCAGGCTGTGCTGTTGTGCCCGTGTGTGGGCTGTGCTGTGTCTCCAGGCTGTGCTGTTATACCCGTGTGTGGGCTGTGCTGTGTCTCCAGGCTGTGCTGTTATACCCGTGTGTGGGCTGTGCTGTGTGTGGGCTGTGCTGTGTCTCAAGGCTGTGCTGTTATACCGGTGTGTGGGCTGTGCTGTGTCTCCAGGCTGTGCTGTTGTTCTCATGTTTGGGCTGTGCCCGTGTGTGGGCTGTGCTGTGTCTCCAGGCTGTGCTGTTGTTCTCATGTTTGGGCTGTGCCCGTGTGTGGGCTGTGCTGTGTCTCCAGGCTGTGCTGTT
Source organism: Anguilla rostrata (assembly GCF_018555375.3). Lineage (NCBI taxonomy): Eukaryota > Metazoa > Chordata > Actinopteri > Anguilliformes > Anguillidae > Anguilla > Anguilla rostrata. The sequence continues at coordinate 52,717,305 of NC_057941.1, forward strand.
ATACCCGTGTGTGGGCTGTGCTGTGTGTGGGCTGTGCTGTCTCTCCTGGCTGTGCTCACTAAGTCCCGCTCTCTTGCTCCATATTACCGCTGTGGACAGGACTCAGTGGAGTGGCTTTCTGTACACCTCACATGCATGCTTTTCTTCAGAGTGGTCAGCTTGCTCCCACATTCCCTCTCTCTTTCTCCCACTCTCTCTTTCTCCTTCTCTGTCCTTCCTCCCTTTCTCCTCAGCTTACAGAGTACCTGCGTGTGTCTTACCATCCTCTCCCTCACTTTCTGTTTCTCTCTGCTTTTGTTTCTCTGTCTCTATCTCTCTGTTTCTTTGTTTCTCTTTCTCTCTGGGGTGAGTGTGTGTGTGCGTGTATGTGTGTCTCTCTGGGGTGAGCGTGTGTGTGCGCGTCTGTGTGTGTGTGTGTGTGCATGCGTGTGTGTGTGTGTGCGTGCGTGTGTGTGTGCACGTGTGTGTGTGTGTGCACGTGTGTGCGCGCGCGTGTGTGTGTGTGTGTGCGGCATGTGTGTGCGCGCGTGTGTGTGTGCGCACATGTGCGTTGGTGCGTGTGTGTGTGTGTGCGCGCATGTGCGTTGGTGCGTGTGTGTGCGCGCATGTGCGTTGGTGCGTGTGTGTGTGTGCGCGCATGTGCGTTGGTGCGTGTGTGTGTGTGCGCATGTGCGTTGGTGCGTGTGTGTGTGTCTGGCTCTGGCTCAGCTCAGTATCCACGTGAGCGGAGAGCACATGGCTAGCGTGCGCTGTGTGACATCACAAGCCCCCCCCGCACTGTGCTGTCTCCACCCTCATCTCAGTGTGAGAGCTCAGGCAGCTACTGCTGCAGCGCGTGGAGAGAGGAAGAGAGGGGGGGGAGAGGGGAGGGAGGGGAGAGGGGGGGAGGGGAGAGAGGGGGAGGGGGGGAGAGAGGAGGGGGAGAGGAGGAGGGGGGAGAGGGAGGGAGGGGGAGAGAGGGAGGGAGCGAATGAGAAAGAAGGCAGAGGAGAGACAGGAGAGAGAGGAAGAAGGAAGGTGAGAGAGAGAAGAAGAGAGAGAGGAGGGATAGAGGATGGGAGAGAGGGAGGGAGGAACAGAGTGAGAGGGGGGAGGGAGAGAGTGACAGCGAGAGGAGGAAGGAGAGGGAGAGAGAGAGAGAGAGATGGCTGCTGGCTGCTAGTTCAGCTCTGAGAGTGTTAATAGTCAGACTCTTCACTCTGGCGTAAACAGCACTGTGTCACCAGCCCTTCCAAACAGGCCGGGTGTTTCACAATCTGCTCTTTTCTTCCTGCTCTCCTTTTTTCTCATCATCAGCTCATTTATTCTCCTTCACTAGTCTGAAATTCCACTGGTATTAATCAGAGAGTCGGGGGGGTCGAGCGGGGGGGCGGGGGGGTTTGTGGGGGGGGGGGGGGGGGGTTCTGCGTGTATGGTGTGACTCAGGACGGGGGATAAATAATGCTGAGTTAGGAGCTGAAGCTGTGTGTGTGAGTGTGTGTGTGAGTGTGTGAGTGTGTGTGTGTGTTGTGTGTGTGTGTGTGAGGTGTGTGTGTGTGTGTGTGTGTGTGTGAGTGTGTGTGTGCGTGTGTGAGTGTGTGTGCGTGAGTGTGTGTGTGCGTGAGTGAGTGTGTGTGTGTGTGCGTGCGTGCGTGCGTGCGCGTGTTGTTTAGTTTGGTGATCTCCGCTCCCTCCTCAGTAGTTTCAGCATGGCCGCTCCCTGATGTACAGAGTGAGTTGAGTCACAGGACGTTCTCTAAAGAATGCAGTCAGGTTGTTGTGGCCACGTTGTCCGCAGCTGTGTCATGTGACTTACGGAAGCAGCGCTCAGTAGTGACAGGCAGGACGCCAGGGGTTGCATCATGAATATTATCACTGTGTTTGCTCTCTGGGGGGGGTGGGGGCTGTGGTGCATTCTGGGACAGAGCAGGTCAGGTTAAGCGCTTGGCTAGCTGCAGGGCACGACAGCAGCTAACTGCCGGAGAGATGAACCCGTGACCTTTGCCCCCTGACCTCCAGGGCCGTGTGCAAAGCCGGGGTTGTATTAATGGCTTGCCACAGTCAGGCTGGTCTACTGGGTCTCTCTCTTTCTCTCTGTCTCTCGCCCCCTCTCTCTTTGTGCAGGTCTAATCTGATCTAGCTCAGTAAGTGGTTTAGTTTGAGGAATTAGCCTTAGCTGGTAGGAGGTCAGTAGGACTGGTTAGATCTGGTCTAATGTGTTTACGTGGAAAGCGATTGGGGGGGGTGAGTTCTGGGGGCGGGCCGTTCCCGCTCGTGTGTGAGTGCTGCCCCGGCGGCGACGGTGTCGTGGCTCCCTCTCAGAACAGGAAGTGAGAGGCAGTTCCTCTTATTTCACTGAACAGAAACAAAACAAAACACAAAGCGAACAGGAGAGAGGATCTGAGTCTGTCACACGCTCTGGGTCTGCTCTGCCTGTGACAGCTCAACTGAAGATACGCCCAGGCTGCCAAAAACCAGCTCTGTCTCTCTCTCTCTCTCTCTCTCTCTCTCTCTCTCTCTGTTCTCACATGCTCACCCCCTCTCTCCTCGCTCACACACACGCGCACATAGTGGAATATGTTTTCTTGAGCGAGAGAGAGAGAAAGCGAGAGAGCGGAGGGTGTGATGAGTGGTGCAGTACCACAGAGACTGAGTCAGCCGCCCCCCCGCCCCCGCTCTCCAGGCCATGTGCTCTGGATCCGCGTGATGCGATCCCGCCGTGTTTACCTTCCCCTGTCCCCCCCCCCCCACCCTCACCCAATCGCCTGGGGGGAGGGAGGGAGAGAGAGGGAGGGACAAGGAGACTTTGACTTTTCGTGTTCCTTTATTGAAACACAAGCACTTTCTACAATTACCTTAAAACCACAACCCCCCTGTTTACTAACCCAAAACCCACCCCAGAGAGAGGGAGAGAGAGAGAGGGTGGGGGAGAGGGGGACGAAGAGAGAGAGATAAAGGGTGAGAGAAAGAGAGAGAGAGAGGGTGGGTGGTGATGAAGGAGAGCAGGAGGGGGTCTTGACAGAGAGAAAGAGAGAGAGAGAGAGGTGAGAGAAAGAGGAAGGGGGTTAATGAAGGAGAGCGAGGGGGGTCTGTTTGAGAGAGGGGGAGGTGGGGATGAAGGAGAGCAGGGGGCTCTGTTTGAGAGAGGGGAGGGTTGGACTGAAGGGGGGTCTGTTGAGAGAGAGAGAGGGTTGGACTGAAGGGGGGGGGGGTCTGTTTGTGAGAGAGAGAGGGTTGGACTGATGGGCGGGGGTCTGTTTGAGAGAGGGAGAGGGTTGGACTGATGGGGGGGTCTGTTTAGAGAGAGAGAGGGTTGGACTGAAGGAGGGGGGGGTCTGTTTGAGAGAGAGGGAGGGTGGGGATGAAGGGGGGGTCTGTTTGAGAGGGGGCAGGACAGAAAGCAGGTCTGTACATTAAGGGTTTTTCTCAGGCTCAGTGGGGCCAGTAGGTCAGTGTTCTGTGTGCTCCTGGTACATTCCCATTGGTCCAGCTTTATACATACGCGATTTTAACGCTGCATTTTCATTGGCTGTTAGGAGTACCTGGTCCTGTTCTGTGCCAACTCAGTTGACTGTCAGATTTTCACTGTTAATTGTATTCTTCCATGTCTGGTGTTAGAGGTCAAAGGTTAGAGGTTGCCTGTCTGTGGCTCCGCCCCTCTCTCTGACACGCAGAGGTGGAGCAGGGTTCAGGAGGGTCCATACTTGTTTTGTGTGCGTGCGTGTAGTTTCAAACTTCCTGCCGGACTCCAGGAATTGTGTAATCTGATGGACAGGAAGGCAGAACTCTGACAGACAGGAACAGATCAGATCTGTTTGGAGCTCACGCTCACTGCTGACTGCGCAGTGTTTTAATAAATACTGAGTTCCTTTAAATTTTAGCAGTTAAGCCACTCCCACCTCCAAATAGAAGCTCAAATTAAG